>NC_064570.1:72655833-72958863 GCF_937001465.1 Orcinus orca
TTGTGTTCTTGTCTTGCTAGTTGTTTGGCATAGGGTGTCCAGCACTGTAGCTTGCTCGTTATTGAGTGCAGCTGGGTCTTAACATTGAGATGGAGATCTGTGGGAGAGCTTTCGCTGTTTGATATTTTGTGGAGCCAGGAGGTCTCTGGTGGTCCAATGTCCTGAACTCGGCTCTCCCACCTCAGAGGCACAGGCCTGACACCTGGCCGAAGCACCAAGACCCTGTCAGCTACATGGCCAGGTACGTGGGGAGTTTCTTGCCTTTTGGGAAGTATGAGGTCTTCTGCCAGTGTTCAGTAGGTGCTCTGTAGGAGTTGTTCCACATGTAGATGTATTTCTGATGTATATGTAGGGAGGAAGGTAATCTCCACATCTTATCCTCCACCATCTTGAAGGTCTCTCTCTGAGCCTCATATACTTTTTAATTCCTGTCACCACTCCATTCTTCCTCCTTCTGCCTTCAAATAGCGAATGATTTATATTCACTTCTAGTTCCATCTTCCTATCTTTTTCTCTCTCTATATACATATATATATATACATATATATGTATATATATATTTACTTACATATATATAAAGGAAAAAACAACTTTATATCTGTGCAGATATAGATGTAGAAAAATGGTAGCAGACTCTTAGGCACCTTGTATTTTTTCACTCCATACCCATTCTCAGAGATGATCCTCATTCTTTTTTTATAACTTTGTCATAAAATAGTACTCCATTGTGTGGATGTAGCAGGGTTTCTTCAACCTGCCTCCTATGGATAGACCTGGGTGGTTGGTTTCCTATATTTTGCAGTGAATAACCTATTATATATGATTTTTTGGTATCTGTAGCAGTTCATCACTTGGGGTAAATTCTTAAAAGTGGGACTTCTGGGTCAAAAAACATTCTGATGGATATTGCTGAACTCTCCTCCATAGGGGTTGTATTAAAACTTTCGAATTTTAGGAATAGATTTTTTTTTTAAGTTTTCTGGGTAATTCTGATGTGCAGTCAGGTTGGGAACCGTTGGCCTAGATTGTCAGCAATTGTAAGACACTGTAATTTAATTTTCCTACGTTTGATATTATCTAGGGCTAAGGAGTAAACACTGTGTGATAGCTGAATAAAAAATATACCTCATGCTCACTTTAAAAGGGGTTTTGCCTGTTGGGAATAACATATACACACTACTATATATAAATTAGATAAACAATAAGGACCTACTATATAGCACAATGAAGTATACTCAATATTTTGTAATAATCTATATGGGAAAAGAATCTGAAAAAGTATATATATATATATATATATATATATATATATATATATATATATATATCACTTTGCTGTACACCTGAAAGTAACACAACATTGTAAATCAACTATACTTCAATTTAAAAAAAATCAAACAAAAAATAGATAAATAAAAATAAAAAAATAAAATGGGTTTCGCCTGTTTGGCATCATTTTAGTCTCTCTCTTTTTTTTTTTTTTTTGCGGTACGTGGGCCTCTCACTGTCGTGCCCTTTCCCGTTGCAGAGCACAGGCTCCAGACGCGCAGGCTCAGCGGCCATGGCTCACGGGCCCAGCCACTCCGCGGCATGTGGGATCTTCCCGGACCGGGGCACGGACCTGTGTCCCCTGCATCGGCAGGCGGACTCTCAACCACTGCGCCACCAGGGAAGCCCCTGGCATCATTTTAGATACCTTACTGATATGGCAATGTCCAATCTGGACTGATACCTGTTTAGGCATCAGCAGGGAGCGCTTCTAGGGGACCCAGCATCCTAGTTGAGTAATTCCCGTTACTATTCGTCCAAACATTAGTGTCAAAATGAAGTGATAGAGTCCAGGTACCATATTTTATATGTTCTAAGACATTCTTTTTCTTTTTTTAATATCTCCATAATCAGTTTGCCTCTTACAGTTGACAATATATCATCATGAAATCGGCAGCTTTTTTTCTCTCTTAAAGAACAGTTTCTAGTAACTTTAATATGGAATTTTAGGAATAAGAGGGTAACAGTTGAAAAGAATCAAAATGGAATTCTAGGCAAATTATATGCATACTTTCTTAATGATCCTGGACATGTATGTAACTAATCAGAGTAGAGAATAATGTGGTCAGTCTCCAATGTCTCTGTCCTAAACTCAGTGACCTGGGGTGACAACAGGTAGTCTTGGTTCCCTCATTCCTTTGCCTCAGTGGTCCAGCCTTCTGTGTTCTCCCCTTGACTCTCAAGCTGGTCTCTGACAATCAGTTATGGGGCCTTGTGGGCTTCCTCCCTTTGCCCCAGTGTCTAGTTATTTATAAGAAACAGGGTTGACTGTCTTTACCCCTAAAAATGTTCTCTGCCCCAGCCACCACTTTATCACTTTTTCTCAGCCAGATGCTGTGCTCTTCACCCATGTACAGAGCCATCTGCACGCTAAGGCCAGCAATGGTGTTCCTAACCAGGAAGGGATCCCAGCCTTGCCTCAAGGGTCAATAGTCCCCCGGCCATATCTCCCTAGTAGAGCTGACCACCTGTGCCTGTCTGCTGTTCTGCATAGTGCCCCCAACACAGCGACCACACAGTCCCCATGGCTGGCCTCATAGTGGACACTCATTCTGGTCCAGTGCTCAGGTCTGCTCTACCACCACTAAGAGTCTGCGGTGATAGGAAGTCTCCTTGCCTACTAGGTCAAAAGTCTCAGACAAGCCAGTTATGCGTGTTCCGTGCTTTCGATAAGAAAGAGTTTCTTGACTGGTTTCAACTACAAAGACTTCATCCTAAGAATAATCAGACTGCCTTTTAATTCCACTTTTAAATTTCCCTTATAAGATCTGCCCAACGTAGATGACAGCTAAGCAGATGGAATCGAGCCTCTCAGAATTCGGAATTAACGTTTTTCACCAAGAATTTTTTTTTTTGTATGACAGATTTTTGAAGTATGCTTTGTAATAGTTGTTTTTGTCTTTGTCTTTGCTGTTGTTGTTTGAAGCAGTAACCCAAAGCAGTTGCCCATAGTATTTGGAATCTGATTATGGAGTTATAGGAAAAAAATTGTTTATGACAGTATCTAGGAAAACAAAATACTACTTCCAGTTTTAAATGTTAGTTGAAAATCTTATTTGAATTTAAATTTGTCAACCCCACTCACAGTTCATAAAGAATTTCAATTCAATGTCTATCTTGAATACAATCTAATTGTTTCCTTAATTGACTCAGCCATATTTTATGAGGTTAAATCTAGTGTTTTTGGAGATAAAAATATTCTTTTGTATGTGGAATCCCTTAAGGGCCTGGCTGTCTTTCTGATGGTCACTGGGAACACAAAGGGAAATAAAACATTGTCCCTGTCATCACTGAAATTCAGTTTAGTGGGCAAGTTCACGCATAAAGATATACTCACAGCCGATTGCAGGGACAGAAATAAAGAGAGAACACGAAGGAAGAGCAACTACTAGAAGAGTAAAAGGGGAAGTTTCATGGAGGGAGTGCCAGGTAACAAAGCCTAAAGCACGGGTAGGAGTTGGCCAGGTAAAGCTGGGAAGCTTATGGAGGAAAGGCTGAGAAAACATTCCAGGCAGAGGGAAGCCATGTAGGAAGGACACAGACAGAAAAAAGAATTGTGTAAAGAAGATGCTGGAAAGTAAACTGTAAGGCATGGAAGAGAAAGGGAGAAAACCAGAGAGATTGGTTGGAAACCAAGCAAGACACTTGAGACTTTATCTCATTTCTTAAGGATCCTGAACACAATTCTGTAAAGCCAGGGCCTTACTAATATCTGTGGAGGCTTTATTATGTGTCAGTCCCTCTCCAGTCAACAGAGTAGCTGTCAGCTCCTGAGGGGTGGTATGGAAGTGAGTTTTTTTAAAGAGATCAAAATTACATACAGGGAGGCTGGTAAGTGTTCAGACAGACTCTCATCATTATGGACATTAAGGCTAACACATTTTAATCTACTTTTGGACTCTAACACCTGATAGTTAAAACTAACCAAATTCCTGAGTTACTAAACCTCAATTTGTGTTTTTTGATGTCCTCTTATAGCAGTGTCTCTAATAAGTTATACCTTCACACTTGTGTGTAAGCAAGTTAAATGCAAAATATGCAAATAACCAAAAGAAAATCCAGCTGTGGGCTTGAAAAGGATACTTTGGGTAGGTGTTCACTCAGAGAAGGCAATGTGTACAAATGCAAATACAATTGTTATAATAGATGATGAAAGATATTATCATAGCAGTCACGCTAATGACGATGTCAGAAAGAGAATATGACTCGGGGGGTGTGTACAAGAAATTTCCTGGCACGTTTACTTTTAAGTGAACACCAATAAGGGCAGACATACAGGAATGACTGAAAATCCATCGGGGTTGAGCTGAAGAAATACTCTGGGTTGAATAGATGTTTTCTTTTTGTTTGTTTTGTTTTCCTAGCCCCATATGGTTGGGATAGTGAAGAAATTAAAAAAAACCCTAAGTTATTCATGACTGAGAGCGCAAGAAGAACTATAATAAGTCTCTGTTTGTAAGCAACAGAAAACCCAACTCTATCTAGCTAAAAACCTAAAGGAAGTTTATTGACCAATGTAATTGAAAAATACAGAGACAGGGCAGCCTTCAGACATAATTCGACTTTGACACTCGTGACACTGTTGTGAATGATTTTCTCCATTTTCTCCCTCTGGGCATCAAGCCTATTTTTAGGCTGGTTCCCTTACTATAAGTGCTAGAACTTTCCGGGAGCAAACGCTTCAGCATATATTTCTGGGACAGGGGAAACAACTTCTTCAGCAGTCATGGACCGAAAGTCCTGAACTTCACTTCTATGAGGCTATTGTCAGCCATATACCTGCCCTTGAACCACTGGCTCTGACCAGGGGATAGTCAGATGCTGACTGTCTTGGGCTGGGTTCTGTATCCATCACTGAACCAAAAACTTTGACAAGGAGATTCCATTACTTCAATTGACTCAGATCAATCAGAGCCCACTCCTGAAGCCACAGTGCCTTCAGTGCCCCATGGTCACCTCTGTCACCTTCTGGTTCCCTGGAAAAACAAGCTCAGTTGGTCCAGGTACAAATCCAGGTACAAAGGGAAAATTTCATTTCATAATGATCTTTACTTAAAATGCCAAAGGTCTGGAAGTTTGAGAAAACTCGAGAAAGACATAGTTCTACATCAGGATATTTTACTCTAAAGTTGGAGATATATGCATCTTTTAAATTACATGGACTAGAATGCTGAAATGTTCCAGATCACTTCTGGTGAGAGGCCACATTTTATAAGGCCAAAATAAGAAAAGAAGAAATGAAAGAGCTCAGAAATCTCAGGAGAGCTCATCCAACACTCTGCCTTTATCTTAGACCACACTTCTGTAGATGATGGCTCTGTTAACTGGGATTAGATACACCAAAATGGGGGAGTTTTTAGCTGAGAAAAACAGATGTCACAACTAAGAAAAGGAATGCAACGTGAGTTTGTCTCGAAGTCTGTTCTGTGACGCACAACTTTCTTGAGCCAAAATTTTAACGTGAGCAAACAGTTCAGTGCTGCTCTTAGCAGAGAACCATAAATTAAAGATAAGCAATGGTTCAGACTTTCCAAGGCCTTGACTTAGAAGTAACTCCGGAATCCCAACCAAATCGTCATTTGGTTAAGCAATTTGGCATTTTTCTATTTTGAGGCATTAAACTATAATTACAAGTCATTCTTATTTCATTACAAATAAATGTCCCTAGAGTAGGTACAACTAGGGACGTCTCTTCCTTTTCTTTAAAAGAAAAAAGAAAACAAACAAACAAAGAACAGCAAATAAACAAGACCAAAGAGAAAAAAATTGCAAAACAAAACTTGATGAAGCTGGAAGATTGTGTATATGGTATGTTTTATATTTTGATCAACATATAAAATTGATTTGCTAGTACATCAGAAGGACTCAAATACTCAAAAGGTAATCTGGAGGGGCCTCTCATTGGAAAGAAGGAAAGTAAAGTTCCTCTGACAAATCCAAATAAACAAGGGTGGTGATAATTTACCCTCCTTACAATCAAGTTTTTCCTTTAGTGTTTTCTTAGTTGGAAGTGTAAGTTGATAGAGGGGTGGGGAGAGGAAGAACAGAAATTTGTTAATAGTAAGTAAAAAAGAAACACAAAAAACTCTGCAAGTCGAAAGGAAAGGAAATGTGGGCCTAGTGGAAAATGACTTATCTTCCTTTTCAACTGGCCATGAGCAAATCCCATTATAATATGCCAGGAACCCAAGAAAAAGGTTTCTGTGCTGACTTATGTGAGTCTACCTGAAATCAGAGTGATGGATTAGGACACTTCTCTGATCCTTCCAACTCATAATTTATTCATTCAGTGCCGCTTCTTGAATAACTATCGGGGCAACTGTGCTACTTTCTAATGGGGGATATGTAAAAGAATAAAATGTAATTTATGCTTTAAGAGAGCCCATAATCTAGAAAGGTATTCATATACTGCTTAGATAAACAAAGACTTAGCTTCGTTTTCTATCACCTATCCAATGTTCCTGTAAGTTCAAAGTCTCCTCTCCCCACCCCACCTTACTAGTCTGGGTAGCAGGGGAAAAGATATGTACTGCCAACCAATGGTTTCTCTACCTCCTCCAGTTCAAATGGTCTGTTTTGATTTCAGATCTCTTTTTGAGGTTAAATATTCCCATGAATTCTAAGTTTAAATCCTTATCATGGTGGCCTTGCCCTTCTTCCCAAGGTTCTGTCTGTCCTTATGGTTCCTCTTGGCATTGGGAGGACGTCATGTGGTCTCAGGTTGGTCTTTTGCTGTTTTCTGCGGTGGGGTGGCTGGACCAACCCTTGGATCCACTAAGCTCAGGTCTGCCTTGTGGGGTCACATTGCTGAGTGGCAGGTCGAAATCTGCTCCAAAAGTCAGCAGCGAGGGAACGCTTGATCTACACATGACTGGACACATCTCCTTTCCGGTCTACATTTGTGGTTTGAGGAATTCGTAGAGGCTAGCATGGTGCCTGACCAGAGTGGTATTGGGTATATATTTATACTTTAGTATCATGAATCAATTTTTCTGTAGTCTTTTCAATGAGAAGTCATATGTTTTTAAAAAGCCTATGTACTGCATGGGAATTCCCTGGCGGTCCAGAGGTTAGGACTCCGCGCTTTCACTGCCAAGGGCACCCGTTTGATCCTTGGTCAGGGAACTAAGATCCTGCAAAACGCCTGGAACAGCCAAAAAGAAAGAAAGAAAGAAAGAAAAAAGATCGTACCACCTTTCAAATAAAGTTCTCAATTAAAAAAAAAAAAGCCTACATACTGTATAGTAGGTGTTCAGTACATGCTGGGTTCTACTCTGCCTTCCACTCTTTATAGTAATTAACTGCTGAACAACTAACTGTTTTCCACTTTCTAAATGGAAAAAAAAATCAGCAAAATATTTTCTCACTTCAAACCAGCCAAGTCATAACATACGGGGTTCCTATCACATACGTGAAATGTACATTGTTTTAGTAGTCATATCAGTACCAGCAGAAAGGTGTTAAAAAATCCTCTAAGAATTAACAAAATCCAGTAGGAGTTTAAACTCTCAGTTTGTTAAAACTTAAGTTGCTTGATTATTTTCAGCATTATACTTCATATGTGTTTGCATTTTAATTTCGTATTTATTCTTTAAGCATCAATAGAGAACATTACAAAGAAATTTTACTCATGATCGTTTCAGACAAAACCCAGTTGTTTATTCCCAGTTTCCTTATTGTCTGTAACTATATAATTATGTAAAATATTTATAAATATGCATTTACACAAAGTTGCAGTAATAAGATATATACACTTTCAAGTCACTTTTTTCTCTTAATATTAAACATTATTTTCTATATTGCTAATTGTTATATGTATGATTTTAATAATGACATAATATTTCATCAATTAGAAGTTCCCTCATGACATATTTAGGTCATTCCTTAGTTTTTCATGATTATACGTAATATTACAATGGCCACTTTTAGGAACATGATAGAGATTATTCCATCTCCTTTTTTTTAAAATTTATTTTTTATTTATTTTATTTTCGGCTGCATTGGGTTTTTGTTGCTGCGCGCAGGCTTTCTCTAGTTGCAGCGAGCAGGGGCTACTCTTTGTTGTGGTGCATGGGCTTCTCATTGCGGTGGCTTCTCTTGTTGCCGAGCATGGGCTCTAGGCATGCCGGCTTCAGTAGTTGCAGCACGCGGGCTCACAGGCTCTAGAGAGCAGGCTCAGTAGCTGTGGCGCATGGGCTTAGTTGCTCTGTGGCCTGTGGGATCTTCCCGGACCAGGGCTCGAACACTTGTCCCCTGCGTTGGCAGGCAGACTCTTAACCACTGCGCCACCAGGGAAGCCCAAGATTATTCCATCTCTTGACTGATTTCTTAGCAGTTAGTTTCCCAAGAAGAGCTCCCTGAGTTATAGAGAATGAAACTGGATCATTTTGATCTGTATTCCTGGGCTGTCCTCCAAAAGGATTGTGTCTACAACAATGTGTGCAGGATCCTGCTTTCCCGTGCTGGCCACTGCTAGCACTAGTTCACGTTTCATGGACTAGTCTTTTTTTCTGGCATGACTGGCTCTTCTTTTATCAGGAGTCTTCCATTTCATTTTAAGTCGGATTTGAAATCTGTTTCTTCTGCAGTTAGTAGAATACTCTCTTTTCTTTCTCTTTTTACTTTAAGCATCTCATTTTCAAATATAGCAAAGAGTAGAGGTCCCCAACCTTTTTGGAAGCAGGGACCAGATTCATGGAAGACAATTTTTCCACGGGGACTGGGGGTCCGGGGGATGGTTCAGGCCGTAATGCAAGCGATGGGCAGTGGCAGATGAAACTTTGCTCCTTAGCCGCTCACCTCTTGCTGTGCGGCCCAGTTCCTAACAGGCTGGGGACCACTACCGGTCCTCGGCCCGGGGGTTGGGGACCTGTGGCAAAGAGGATTAACGTATCTTTCACAGAAAACAAAGGGATTTTATTTATTTATTTATTTTCACACACACACACACACACACACACACTGTATTTTAGTTTTACAAGAGATAAATCAACTGACACCAAGCATTGTAAATGGATGGCCACAACAAAAGCAACAATGATTGCAATTACCAAACACGAAACACACTCATACTATGCCATAATATTGACATTCAGTCCAGTAATCCTACACTGTAACAGCTCCTTTACTTTGCAGTGGAAATGGATTTGTATATCTTTTGCCTCTGAGTCCTTGTGGGATTTTTTTTTTTTAATTCAAACAGAAAGTCACAAAAATTATAATCATCCTCATCAGTTCACTCAGTCCCGTAAACAAAGGGATTTTTGTTTGTTCGTTTTAACATGCAACATATCTGGAAGTAAAGCTTATTGAGCAATGACTCTAAGTGCTTTATATGTATTAGCTTGTTGAACCTTCAAAACTGTACATTATTTCCACTCAGTGGATCAGATCATGGAGACAGAAAAGTTAAATAATTTGTCCTCTGTCACATAGCTAGTAAGTAACCCAGCAGAGATCCCAACTCAGAAAGTCTGATTTCAAAGTGGACTCACTAAATCACTGTGCTATTCTAGAAATGGCAGCAAAAACTAATGTCTACTTAGTAGCAGTTCCATGGAAGACTTGTCTTTTTTCTTAGGAATTTATATTTAGATTGGAAACAGACCAGGAAAAACAGTCTTCTTTTAATAAACCTTTCTTCTCATCACTCTCATCCTCTCCTAAAACATATAAAAGGGACAGAATGGGGAGGGGTAGAATATAAATGACCAAAAGGACATTAATCTTTCTTAGCTCCATAAACTTTTCACGCAATGAAGATTACCAAATAAAATATGAAAACAATTTTTCTGTCAACAATTTGTGAGCCAAACTCTAATCATATTCTTCAGTGGAGCCTTAAATCAACATGGGATGTGTACAACAATAATTTCTTATGCTGCATCCTTTTCCTGAGGTCCACAAAGAAGTTTACAAATACTAGACCTAAGAAGGTTGCCAATTATTTATTTTTTGAAATGAAAGTTTATTTTGTCTATTAATTACACGTTCTTTTTGAGCTTGTTACTTAGAATATTGTTGACCTAGGAAAGGTAAGCACTTTTGTAGATGAATATCTAATTCTGTTTTTTACTATTAGGTCTGACCCATTTCCCTTTGTGTTTTTAAGTATTAAGAATTCCCATACTTCAAAGGTAGGAACAAAAAACAAAGAAAACAAGACATAAAAAATAGCTTAAGGAGGAAAGTCACTCATAATAAAAATTATACTTTGCATCTTTAACTTTTTAACTCTTAAGATGTATTTTCTTATTTATGTTTTTTTATTGAAGTATAGTTGAGAAATTATTATTTATCAGCTCAGTACTAGGAGGTATCTGTAGACAGATGTTAGTCTCATTTATTTTACAGATGAATAAATAGAGGCCAAACGAAATCAGTCATGAACCCAAAGAATCCATCCTTTCCCTGCTCTTTCCTTAGCTCAGTCCAGTTAGAAAGACAAACTGATGTCTAAGCTACACTTCTTGAATAGACCCCGACACACCTGATGATGGACAACATGAGCCATATAAAAACACGTTTTAGGAAGATTTTAGGTCTGACACAGATAATTCTGTGACATAGTTGCTGTCTTGGGCTGCCCGAAGCTGCAGTTTGGCAGCTGTAGCCGATTTGCTGAAGAATCATCTCTCTGCCATCTCTCGTTTTCTCATCCAGGTGGTAAAATGATAGCCTACTCTTATGAATCTACTCATTTAGTTGGCTAGTATCTAATTAGAGAAGAAGCAAACTGTTCTTTCTCTCACATCAGAGTCTAACAGAGCAGCTTATGGCTTCTTCCACCAGGTGAGCTCTCGGTGGAGCTTGGCTGGCCTTCCTCCACTGAGTCAGCACAGGTTTGCTGCAGCTGACTATAACTAGGGCCTCTAGGGAGCAGGGTGGTTTGAGAAGATGGCCTCAGGATCTGCAGAGGAGAAAACTTCTGGAGTTCTAGCTGCTGGTGGAGTTATTGGCAAGCTATGACTAATCAGACATGAAATTTTCTCGTTCTGTTTTTGTTTAAAATTTTTCTTTCCTTTCTAGTCCAAGTTAGCTTAATTTTTGTAGACCCAATCTCAATACCCCTCACAAAGTTTCTCTCATAATCTTCTGGAAAAGTTATACTTTGTGCTTAACTTTATTTGTGCTTAAATTGGGACAGTAAACCATTTAACCAAGTATCATTTTTACCCTGACTCTTATGCAGGTATCCCCTGCTTTTTGACAGTTAGCTTTATGCCACTTCACTTCTACAAAAGACCTACTTTAGCACCTGTTTTCGTTACTGAATCAAACTTAGGTCCACTCGCCCCCACGTAGTAAAGGTAATCTACTGATACCAGGTTGTGGTAAAGGAAAGTACAGTGTTTATTGCAAGGCCAAGCAAGGAGTACAAGTGGCTAATGCTCTCAAGACCTGAACTCCCCAGTGGCTTTCAGGGAAAGGTTTCTAAAGACAGGGTGAGGGAAAGGGTCGCAGGGTGCCTGACCAGCTCCTGGACATTCTTCTGATTGGTGGTTAGGTAATTGTGAGTCAACATCATCAACCTTCTGTTTCTAACAGGTATGGGGTCTATGTGATGGTGTTCAGTATGCAGTTAACTTCTTCCACCTGGTGGGAGTTTCAGAACCTGCAAAATAACTCAAGGATATGGCTCAGAATATTACCTATAGCCCTTGAAAGGAAGCCCTTTGTTTTATGCCTAAACTATTATTATTTTGTCTTGCTTGACTGCTTTCCTTTGTTTCTGCATTTTCTCACTTCTCTGATTAAATTTGCTCTTTAGAACTTGGGGAAGGCCTAGGAGGCTAAAGTTTTTCTACAAACAAGAGGCGGGGGGAGGTGTCTGTCCCCAAAATGTGGCATAGGGTCCTGCTCCGTTACAATCCCCTCTTTTCTTTGATACTCCTCAATCTTGATAGGGAGCAGGTGTGGGACAAGAAAGGAAATGAAGTTTTGCGTAGAGAGGTTAATCATAAGCTCAGCAGAGGAACTCAGTTTTAGGGGGGACTTGGTTTCATTTTCACTAACTGAAAGAAATCTGAAGAGGATTTTCGCTATCGTGAAAAAAGGTGAAAAGGGAAAATAACCCTAGCAGCAAGAGTGGCACTGCCAAGCTCCTTGCCTGGGAACTACACTTAGCATCTCAGCATCAGACCATCATAACTTTGAACTGTGTCTGTGAGCAGCTGTGCTTTATCTTGATTTCTTTTGTGCATCCACAAGCAAGATGTGTTCGTAGATAATTGCTTCTTCCCTTGATGCCATTTCGCTTAGGAAAGGTTTCATAGACACGCTCAGCTTTCGGATACAGGAAAACTTGTATTTCTTAGAACTTGGCTCCTTGATTAACATAATGACCTGAGACTTTGGTCTAGATAGCTGCGTTGGGGGTGATGGTGAGTTAGGTACTCTAGATGAAGAGTTTTGAAAGAGGAAAGGCAACTTGCTTTCCACAATGACACTTGTATACTTGATATAGATGTTGACAAGAATAAATGTCTAGTTAAGTTTATTCTAGCTCTTTAATTTTTAAAAAATATATATAGCTGAATGAATACTTATGTTTTCTGGCACGAATTTCTTTGTGTTTGTACAGTTCTTTCTTGTCTAATGGATTTAAAGAGCAGGACATTTTCATTCTGTCCTAAGTATTTTCACACGAAACACATTTTATAGCTGTATCTCATTGTCCAACACATGTCCTCATTCATCTTGAGCCACTGATGGATTTCTGCTTCCTCCTACCTATGGATTCTGTTCTGTGTGCCTAAAATGATCAAAAGTTGATCATTCAGAGTCATTTTATTTGCATGTGATTTGATTAATGATGTAAACATGACTAATTGTTTAAATAGTAGAGCTAAAATTTTTTGTTGTTTTATTCCTATAGAGGCTACATTTTAATTTTGAAAACATTCAGTACTATCCTATCTTCTATTTAGAGAGAATAATGCTTTTCAGACATGGCTCTGATGATAAAAGAGGGAAAACGTCCTTATTAGATAGAGATGCATACTGAAGTATTCACAAGAGAAAAAGAAAATAGTTGATATCTGGGATTTGCATTTAAATATTCAAGTGAAAAAAAAAGTTAAGGGGGAAATGAAACACAATTGGCGAAACATTAACAATTGTTGAAGGCAGGTGATGAGCACATGGGTTTATTTTATTAGTTTATGTACTTTTATGTTTGAAATTTTCCAGAATAAAAGAGGCTCGTTTACCACTTTGAGGCCCATTCCACCTCTGCCTCTTGCTTCAGTGAATCACATATTTTCACTGTTCATTGAAGAGAACTTGTCATATTCTCTGCCTCAAACAGATAAAACTTTATTTCACAAATAGGTCCCTGGTTTGGGAGACAGTAGAAAAACACACCTTGAGGTCAGACAGATTCTACGTATGTTGAATGCTTGTTCCACCACTCCTGACTGCAAATCCTTAGACAATTTACTTAACCTTTCTCATCCCCATTTTTGTTTTTTATTGAAGTATAGTTGATTTACAGTGTTGTGTTAGTTTCTGGTGTACAGCAAAGTAATTCAGTTATATTTATATTCAGTTCTATATTTCAGATTCTTTTCCTTTATAGGTTATTATAAAATATTGAGTATAGTTCCCTGTGCTATACAGTAGGTCCTTGTTTGTTATTTATTTTCTATATAGTAGTATGTATCTTGTAATCCCAAACTTTCATCCCAAATTTTTCATCTGTCAAGTGGGGATAATATTCTTGTCACCTGGCTGTGGAAATTTAATAAGATGAGAACCTAGCATTAAGGGCTATGGATTCTTAATATTTAATAAATGATAATTTAAAAGATTGTGAATAAACGTTAGTAATAGCAGTACTAGGAATTGTTGTGGCTGTCAATATCACCTTGGAGTTGTGTGAATCTAATATCTACTGTGAAGGACCTTTTTTTTTTTCAAGGTAATTCATAATAGCAATGCATAGAATAGAATAGCAGTCTAGTCTATGTGTGTCATATGTTTGATTCTCCTTCACAGACGTTTTGCTCAGCAGTATAATGGATTGCCTTAGAGCTCTACAGAGCTTTTGGGGGAGAAATATGCTTCCGTCTGTGAACGCCTGTTCAAGGGCTATCTCCTCTCCACAGCCTCTTTGGATCCCTCCAGGAAGCATTAGAACTTCGCTTTTGTGTTCTCTCAGTGCTTAGCGTACATATGAAAGCACTTGTCCCAGATTATTGTCGGTGTTTAATTTGGGGGTTTGACTCCCAGAGTCCAGCACCTTGTCTGTAAACCATGGTTTTGATTCTCTTCCGCCTTTACTTCCAGCTCTATCCCTGGCTCATATTAGCTGCTTAAAATATATGTGAGAGGCCACTCTCGCCTTCTGAGATGGCCCATTTCTCTCTAGATAAATCCACTTCTTACCTGTCACTTTGTCTCTCACTAAATACTTTCTGCGCTGAGACATCAAGAACCTGAGCTTCAAGTCCTGAAACCAGGTGTTAACCTGAGATCAGGTCTTTTAGCCTGATTTCAGTTAAAAGACCACCACTTCCCTGGTGGCACAGTGGTTAGGAATCCGCCTGCCAATGCAGGGGACACGGGTTCGAGCCCTGGTCCAGGAAGATCCCACATGCCACGGAGCAGCTGGGCCCGTGCGCCACAACTACTGAGCCTGCACTCTAGAGCACGTGAGCCACAAGTACTGAGCCCATGTGCCACAACTACTGAAGCCCACGCGCCACAACTACTGCAGCCCATGCACCACAACTACTGAAGCCCGTGCACCTAGAGCCCGTGCTCTGCAACAAGAGAAGCCACTGAAATGAGAAGCCCGCGCACTGCAATGAAGGGTAGCCCCCGCTCACCGCAACTAGAGAAAGCCTGCGTGCAGCAGCAAAGACCCAACAGAGACGGAAATAAAAACAAATAAAATTTTTTATATATATATATATATATATATATATATGAGGGTTTCCTGCCTGAAGGAATGAATAAATGAATGAACCACCCTGCTTATTTATGAAGAGTTTCTTTTATTTTTCTGGACAGCTCTGTTAGATCGCCTAAATAGAGATCAAAGTCCACAACTCCTTTTTATGTCCCATTTATATCACTCAAGGTTCATGTTTTATGACAGTCTATGGATAATTCTTCTTACATTTCTGGGAAAAAACCCAGCATAGGAAGGGAGCAGGGTGGAACAGGGGTGAGAGAGAGAGAGAAGGTTGGACTTCCACTAAAATTTTTCTGAGCCATGATTATATTTTTATCAATGGGGAATGGCAAACTCGAACAACTGAAAAGCACAGTATTCATCCAATTTTCTATTACCTGTGCTAAAAGACAACATTTAGGGGCAGAATATATGTGTCTAGCAGGTCAAAATGTTATTACCGTGAGTTGGCACCTATTTACCTATTTATATTGGTAGGATAAGTCTTGTGAAAAATTACAGGCAGTCAGATACTAAGAAAAGGAACTTTAATCAAAATAAGTCAGTCAAAGCTTCCTGCCTCTGTCCTTCCTGATAGTTTGGTCCATTTTTCTAGCTGTGGTTTGTTTTTTTTTTAAACACTCAGCTTCCTGTTATTATGAGTAGCTACCTTTCTGGCCAGACTTTTAATAAATTACAGGGCTAGACACATCAAGGTAGCTTCACAACATTAGTTAAATGGAATTGAAAACACCAGACGCCCAAGATAAGTGGGTGGTTTATTGGACAGTAACCTAATAACACCAGCCAAGCAATTGTACTCTAGTTACCTAGAGGTTTCTTTGTCAAACCTTTGTGATGTTATACACCTTATGAATGATTCTGTACTTACTGAAGGAGTATACTTGCATTTACAATATGACAGAGATTCTAAGAAGGAAATCAGAGGTGGTTGCATCCTTATTGAAAAATCATGGGTACATGTTAATACAATTGGGGACAATAAAAATTGCTCTGCTGCTCATTAGAAGTGAATGAGCCACACCTCTTGCCTGTTTAAAAAGGGTGTTTCTTCCTGTAGTTTCTTTATTTGCCCACTGGAAGTTTGGTTGTATTTTACTACAAGAAACTGGTTTTTAACAATATTGAACAACAATGATTCAGATAGAAATGAAGTCATTTTCAATTTCTCCAAATCATATAAAATGACCCTGTGGGAAATACACCCAAGCATTTCCTCCTGAGAGGAGTACTGCTTGAAGAGGAGAAAATGTGAATTTGTAAAGGACCTTAACCTCCTCACTCATTCCTTCAACACATTTTTTTAAGCACCTACTATGTGCCAGGAACTATGGTGTCCCATAGGAACTCAGAAGAAAGCACAAGAGATGTGACTCAGCTCACATGAGGATGAGAATTTAGGGGGGGGAATTCAGCAACGAAACTAGCAGACAATAACATTACAAACGTGGTGGGTGGAAAAGGATAAGTCCAGAGAACCATGAGAAGAGGGGGTGGTATTAGGAAAGGCTTCCTGGAAGTAGTCACAGTTGAGCTAAAGGATTAGTTAATAGACAGTGGATTGAAGGGATTGAGGGAAGTGTGAGTCTAATGAAGGGAATGACCCATACATAGGCACTGAGAAGGTAGCAGTGCTTTTGAATTACTTAAAATATAATTTAGGGAATTCCCTGGCAGTCCAGTGGTTAGGACTCTGTGCTTCCACTGCCATGGGCGTGGGTTCAATCCCCGGTCAGGGAATTAAGATTCCACAAGCCCTGCGGTTTGGCCCCTCCCCCCTCAAATATATATGTATATACATATATATAAACTTTAGAAGGTGCTGGAGTACTGGAGGGGAGGGAGGATGGCGGGAAATGAAATGGAGAGGTTCTCAGAGCCTACACTATTTAAGGCCTTCCTGGTACACACTGAAGAGAGTATAATGTGGGAAACTCTTTCCTAGAGATAGGAAATTTGTACAAAGTTGTCCAGTGTAAATACCTAGCTGCTGGGCAGGTATATATTGATGCACATAAAATGCAATGACAGCATGCATCTCACTGTCCCTCTGGGAATTCTGGAGCTCTAAGGAAGTCCCTGTGCCTATGCACGGCAAGAATCTGGGCTGGCTATTTGGGAGTTTCACTGTACACATTTGGCAAACGTGGCCTACTTCCAGCACGTTCACGCCAGTTCATTCAGCCAACAGCTACTGAATTTTGTCTACGTGTCAAATTCAGAAGGAAAGAGGCCCAGTGTGGACAGTAGGAATGAAAGTGAGGGGAAGAGGGAAAGAAACGGACCCTGATCATCTATAACCTACCAGTCATCTCACATACATTATTTAGTATATCCAGAAATTCCTTGCAGTGGGTGTTACCAGGTGCATTTTAAAGATGAGAAAACTGACATTCATCAAGGTTAAATTAAAAGACTTGTCCATGTAAACGGTGTAGCCAGGATACTGACCTAGTTCTAATTGACTCCAAATACATTTTCCTCTTCATTATTATACTGTGGTCCCTGCCCTGAGTTTTCTCCCTCCCTGGACAGAACTCTCAGGCCAACACTTTTACTTCGTCAGAGTTTGGGGCAAATGGAGAAGAAGAGAAGTCACAGGGGTCTTGCTTGGGAGCACACACACCAAACCAAACCAAAAGACAGCATAGGAAGGGAGCAGGGCGGAACAGGGGTGAGAGAGAGGGAAGGATGACTTCTGTTCTACCAAAGTGTTTCTGAGCCAGATAATGCTTTCTAAATTAAATATACTATTTAGGTAAGACTAACCGCGCAGATAAATAGTGCATAGGTTTGTTCCCCGGTGTGCACACGGCATTACGTTCCTCTCTGCACACCCCAGACCCCTCAGGGAAGGGTCCTGTCTCCAAGAAGAGGGGACGAGAAGAAAGCACGAGGCTCCATCAAAACTTAGTGCAAGGAAGAGGCAAACCCACAATATCAACTCCTCAATCGACAAGTGTTGGTAAGTAAAGATTTGAGGAAGGTGGAGCAGGGGAGGGCAGACAATATTGCTTGGAGAGCCCGTAGGCTTGCATGATATCTGCAATTCACAGGACTCTTCCTCTGCTCCACTGATGGAGTGAAATAGCCAAGGTGACGCACGGGGTTTATCTGCTTTTCACAAAAGACTGCACGATAGCTGGGGAGGCCTACACAGCTTGGTAAACATACATTACAGGGCCTTGCTCTGTTGCCTCCCCTTTCTTCCCCGGTGGGGCTGCAAGAGGCTCCTTGCCACGAACTAGGGAAGTCACATCTCTTGGTTCCACCCAGGAATTTTCTCTCTTTAGCCAATGAACTTGGAGAGATCTTTGTTTTCAGTGTTGCATTTGAATGTTGGTTGTCATTTTCATTCCTTGATTCTGAATCATCTGTGCAAATCTTCCACCCTCTTTGAAGAAAAATGTGTGGGGCTGCTTTCCTCTAGAATGTGTGATGTCAGAGAGAACTAAATTTAACCAGGCACAATTACCCAGTTTGGCCACAGCTATTGGCCAAACACTCAGGAATCAGACGGCCGAAATTATCGCAGGATGCCAATATTGTCTCCGACGAGGGCAAGCTTTACTTTGCATTTAAAAATTTCCCTGAAACAGAGAAGGACTGTTTATTCACCCAGGTAAGAAAGTCCATCTGCTATGTTATATGTCCCAAACCAGTGAGTTTTCAAATGGAATTTAGAGAACAGTAGGCATTTCTAGGGGGAAACTGTACAAGAAAAACTGTACTTGAAAAACTGTCCCTTCAGGCTCCAGAAGGGTTGTTTTATGGCAATAAAACATAGATTACAAGATTTTCAAAGCTGTTTGAAAACCACCAGAGCTGAGACTATCAGTTATTCTGCCTCTTTCTTATGTAATTCTTCTAGTTATCTCTTGTTTAGGGTTCACTTTCATAGCCTAGATGAGTTTGTGGTGCTATTTAAGGCAGATTGATTATCACCCAAGAAATCTATGAAATATCAGCAGCAGACAGGTGAAAGCGCTGTACTGAACCTGATTCCTTGGCTTACTGTCCAAATTCAGTGACTATAAATGCAAAAAGAAGCCTGTAATCTACCTGAAGAAAAAAGAAAGGCTGTTGGTAACTTTCATCTTCAAAGACGAAGGTGATTTAACACATAATAAGTTCATCTATTCCTTGGGCTTCCCTGGCGGCACAGTGAATAAGAATCCACCTGCCAGTGCAGGGGACACAGGTTCGAGCGCTGGTCCGGGAAGATCCCACATGCCACAGAGCAAGTAAGCCTGTGCGCCACAACTCCTGAGCCTGTGCTCTAGAGCCTGAGAGCCACAACTACTGAGCCCACGTGCCACAACTACTGAAGTCCACGCACCTAAAGCCTGTGCTCCACAAGACAAGCCGCCACAAAGAGAAGCCCGTGCACCGCAACGAAGAGTAGCCCCTGCTCACTGCAACTAGAGAAAGCCCACACAGCATCGAAGAGCCCACGCAGCCAAAAATAAATAAAATAAATAAATTAAAAATAGTGTATATGTGTCAATTGCAATCTCCCTAAAAAAAAAATAATAATTTCACCTATTCCAAAAAACTTTTATCCACAACTATGTTCCTGGATTGTTATTTGCAATACAAAATAATTGAAAACTATCTAAATGTTTACCAATAATGGAATATTTCAATAAATTATGGTATATTTACATGTTGGAATATTAAGTAGCAGTTTAAAATGGTGTTTTCAGAACTTGTAGTAACAAGGGGGAAATATATTATGAGGGTCTGCGAACAAAAGTAGATGAAAACATACATGCAAAATAAGATCTCACCTGTGTATATAAATCTATATGTTAGAAAAATACTGAGCATAAATTTTAAAATTTTGGTTGTAGTTTTTCCATTCATTCAACTCTTTAGTATTTTCTATAATGCAGCTATAGTATAAAAAAGGGTTTATATTAAAAACAGGATACCCTTTAGAAAATATTGAAATATAAAATTTCTAAGCCCTCTGCTCTTTCTTCTGTTTCACCAGCCATTCACCAAGTTTTAAAGTAAAACTGCTTTTATTAAAAGACAGAAATTCCATTAAATATACCAATTTTCCATCAGGCACCGTTTTCTCTAATGATGACTTCAATTTTTATGCATAAATACCCTTAGCATTTCTATTTACAGGATCCTGCATTTGTTAACATTTCTGAAACATTCCTCTCTAGGCTTTTGGCAAGTCTAGAGGTTTTCTTTGGTTTACAATCAAGACATAAAGGTTAATCCTTTAGCCAGCATAACCAACTCTGTCTTTAGTTAGTCCGTTGTGGGGCTCAGATGAGTCTTCCTAAGGCAGCAAATTTCTCCCTGTGCTGAGTGGATTTTGATATTTCCCGGGCTGTGCTGTGAGTGGTTGGCTCCCACCCACTCTGGGTCAGAAGGAACAGACCCCCAATCAAATCTACATCAGCTCTCCCTGGGAAGTGATTTTATGGCTTCCAAAGGTCGCATGAATTAAGAGGCTGCCTGAGGCTTTTATGTGGCAAATGGTTGATACAATTTAAAAGGTCATTTTTTTTCTAACTGGTTGCCTCATATAAAATGTACTTTTATGAGTTCTATTATACAGGCCTGTGACCCAGCTGCATTAGAGGGTCTGAGCAAATTTAATCATGAGCATCTCAACTGCCTTTTCTGAAAAATGGGGCATTATGATGCTGAATAGATAACCAATGTATCATTGTCAAGGACCTCGAAAACAAAGTTTTATGTGAAAGCTTTCTAATGGCTACCCTATAACGTATATTTAACCTAACCCATCTTCTGAAATACTTCTACAATACTATATAGATAGGGTCTATTTTACAAGAGACATTGCTTTGCCTCAGAAATCTTTCATATCACTTCAGTGCCCAGGAAGGATCACAGTACTTGTGTATTTTAATTTGGTATCTTAATCTAATTTTTATTTCTAAATTAAGACACTGAAGATGTTTGTGCACTTAGAAAAAACGGTGTGTTGGTTTAGTCTCTGAATGAATTGCAAACAGAAAAAAACCCACTTAAAAGGTACTGAACTTTCCTACTCAAATTGGGGACATTTAGAATACATACTGTACCAGAGTTAATATGTGGTATCTAAGGTTTTTATCATTCAACATGCAATATTCTTGTACAACATTAGCTTGGCAAATAATCGGGGCAGCTGGTTAATCGTTAGCCTTTGACTCTGGACCTGGACTCAAAAACAAGAATATTTATGAGAGGAGGGAAGGTTGAGGGAGAAAAAAAAAAGTTTTGCCAAAATACCATGTTGAACCATTTTTCTACAACATCTCAGTACTCAGTAAATAAGTCTTGACTCTCAATTTCACTATTCTTCAAAATCACTTTCAAGGTGAAGACCTGCCCCTAGAAAACATTTTCTGACGTTTGCCCAGGCAGTAGATCAGCTTGAACTGCAATATTGGAGCAAGATTAGTCAACTTTTCAGAAAAAGGATTTCTTAAAATATTTCTTAATTTTTCTTCTTAAAAAATACCCTCATAATACAATGCTGAAGGGGGAAAATTTTACACATGCATATATAAAAATATGTAATAAAATATGTATATGTATGTGAACTCGACTTAATAAAATATGTATATATATACATAGAAAGTGACTGGAATGGAATATTCAAAAATGTTAGTGGTGCGTGTCCCCAGGTCATAAAGTAATTGATAGTTTCAATTTTCTTTTTAGACCTTTCCATAGATTTATAAAGCTTGAAGTATAATTCACATACCATAATATTCATAACTTAAAATGTAAAATTTAGTGGTTTTTGGTATATTCACAAGGTTGTACAGCCATCACCTCTATTTAATTCCAAAACATTTTCATCACACCTCAAAAAGAGTCTAGGGCTTCCCTGGTGGCGCAGTGGTTGGGAGTCCGCCTGCCGATGCAGGGGACGCGGGTTCGTGCCCCGGTCCGGGAAGATCCCACACGCCGCGGAGTGGCTGGGCCCGTGAGCCATGGCCGCTGAGCCTGCGCGTCTGGAGTCTGTGCTCCGCAACGGGAGAGGCCACAGCGGTGAGAGGCCCGCGTACCGCTATACCCATTAGCAGTCATGTTCTATTCCTCTCTGCTCTTAGCCCCTGACAACCACTAAGCAATTTTCCATCTCTATAGAGCTTCCCATCCTGGATATTTCATATAAATGGAATTATACAATATACGGTATTTTGTGTCTCTTTTCTTTGACTTAGAATGTTCTGATGTTGTATCATGTATCAGTACTTCATTCCTTTTTATGGCTGAATATTCCATTGTATGAACATACCATATTTTGTTTATCCACTCATCAACTGATGAACATTTGGGTTGTTTCTACTTATTGGCTATTACGAATAATGCTTCTAAGAACATTCATGTGTAAACTGGTATATGGACAGATGCTTCCAATTCTCTTGGGTTTATATCTAGGCATGAAATTGCTAGATCTTACTGTAACTCTATGTGTAATTGTTGAGTAACTGCTAAATTGTTCTCCACAGTGGCTACATCACTTTACATTCCCATCAGCAATATTTGAGGGTCCCAATTTCTCCACATCTTCACCAATGCTTGTATTTGTCTGTCTTTGTGATTCTAGGCATCCTATTGAGTGTGATGTTGTATATATTGTGGTTTTGATTTGCATTTCCTTAAATGGATAATGATATTAAGCATCTTTTCTGTGCTTGTTGGCCATTTGTATATATTATTTTGAAAAATGTTTATTCAGATCCTTTGCCCATTTAAAAAACTGGTTTATTTATCTTTTTGTTCTTGAGTTGTAAGAGTTCTTTATATATTCTAATACAAGGTCTTTGTCAGATATACAATTTGCAGATGTTTTCTTCCATTCTGAGGGTTGCCTTTCCACTTTCCTGAAGGTGTCCTTTGAGGCACGGAAGTTTTAAATTTTGATAAAATCAATTTATCTACTTTTTCATTGTTATTGCTTATGCTTTTAGAGTTATATCTAAGAAATCATTGGCTAATTTAGGTCACAAAAATTTATGCCTATGGTTTCTTATAGTTTTAGATCTTACATATAAAGTTTTGAATTAAATTTTATTTGGTGTGTTGTAGGGATCCAACTTCATTATTTTACATGTGGATATCCCATTGTCCCAACACAATTTGTTGAAAAAAAATTATTCTTTCCTCTATTCAATTGTCTTGGCACCCTTGTTGAAAATTAATTAACTATAAAGGTAACAGTTTCTTTTTAGACTCTCAATCCTATTCCATTGATTTATATGTCTATCCTAGGCCAGTACCACACTGTGTTGATTACTGCAGTTTATAGTTTTATAGTAAGTTTTGAAATCAGGAAGAGTGAATTCTCCAACTTTGTCCTTTTTTTTTTTTTTCCTGTGGTTGTTTTGGCTTTCATGGGCTCCTTGAATTTCCATGTGAATTTTTGGACCTGCTTGTCAACTTCAAAAAAAGAAGCTGGGACTTTGATAGGTATTGAATTAAACTTATGGATTAAATTGTATGTACTGCCATTTTAATCATATTAAGTCTTCCATCCCATGAACCTGGAATGTATTTCCATTTATTTATATCTTTTCAAGTTTCTTTCAATAATGTTTTGTACTTTTCAGTGTACAAGTGTTACATTTCTTTTGTCAAATGTATTACTAAGTATTTTATAATTTTTGACACTATTGTAAATAAAAATATTTTCTTAATTTTATTTCATGTTGTTCATTGCTAGTGTGTGGAAAAGCAGCTGATTTTTGTATACTGATCTTGTATACTGTAACCTTGCTGAATTCATTTATTAGCTTTAATAGTTTTGGTGGCTTCCTTAGAATTATCTATATATAAGATCCTCTTATCTGGGAATGGAGATGGTTTTAATCCCTTCTTTACAGTCCAGATGACTTTTGTCTCTTCTTCTTGCCTAATTGTCCTGACTAAAATGTCAAATTTAACGTTGAATAGAGTGGATACCCTTGCCTTGTTCCTGATCTTAAGGGGAAAATGTCCCATCTTTTACCATTAAATACGATGTTAGCAGGGAGTTTTTGTAGATGTCCTTTATCAGGCTGAGAATTCTCTTCTAGTCTTAGTTTATTGTGTTTTTATCATAAAATGCTGTTAAATTGTGTCGAAAATTCTTTTGCATCGATTGAGATGATCATGTGGTTTTTGTCTTTTATTATATTAATATGGTATATTGTTCAGAACTGAGCTAGAGAGAGTTGGGCCAGGTGTCTCAGTTCTAGGTGGTCAGTTAAAACAATAAGCCAAAATGAAAGCAACAGTCAAGCCTTCCATCACTTACAGTGATAGTATAGACAAGAAGCTAAATAGGAAAAAGTGCCTGTGCTATTTTTCCCCATAAAATGGTGCCAGGAGGTCAATGGATCAATGCAGATATTGGGGACCATCTCACTGCTGAGGGAGCCCCAGACAAAAGAGTCCTGCTGATTTATGGACCCAGGGTTGTAGGGGAGGGAGAGGGAGAAGGGCTAGGAGTGGAGAAAGTATCTTCAAGGCTCCTCAGATAAGGTGGGCTTGACAGAGGCACCTGAGAGAGGCCTTGGCTGAGGTTCCTCTGATAGAGAGGCCTCCACGTGGAGGCTCCTGAGCTAAGAATGCAGATATTCATAAAAGCAAGGCTGGCCAGAGGGGACTGAGCTGCAACTCCCATCAGAGACTGCGTTTTAATGGCTATGCATCAAGTCTGGTGTGTATGGGGGGAGAAGCTTTCCCCTCTGAGGCCTGTCGGGTAAAACCTTTATTATCACCTTCGGTCAGGCCTGAAAGATCACTCATAGAGTTTGGGCCTGGAGGAAGACTCCTCACGTATTACACCGAGTGATTTTTGTATGTTAAACCAATCTTGCATTCCTGGAATAAATCTCATTATTATGATCTTCTGGTAAACGGGTAGCATCCTCCAAGGTTGAGGAAGACACCACCAGCCAAGGGGAGGCTTGACTATGGTCTGCACTTTGGGGATCAGGGAACTGAGGCAGTGCTAATTGCAGCTCTATAGCACTTCTGTGTTATGGTAATGATTCTGAGTCCCTTCTTGGACATCAGGTACTATGTGACACTTTCTGGCTGGAGTTGTAATTGGTAGAAGGTCCTCTTCTCTGGTGAAGGGATCAACCATCTTGGGAAGTATATTTTGAAATGGAAGTAACACCAGATCAAAGAATTACCTAGACGAGCAGCACACTTTGTGTGAGGCAGAAATAAACTTCTGCTGTTAACCCACTGTGGTTTTGGAATTGTTCTTTAGAACAGCATAGGCTTATCTATCCAGACTAGTATGAGGGTGGTAACCGCTCCTTGTGTACAGCATTCATTGACTTTGCAGCATGAATTTTATGGAGCAGGACTGTGATAACATACAGAAGGGTGTGAGTCTAGGGACAGCATCCACTGGGTTTTAACGAGACAGTCTTCATCTTCAGTTTGAAGCTGAGCTTTGCACAGATGTACCTAGGACAGAACTCGGATTTCTTCTTTTCCAGATCAATAAAACCCTAATTAGTTGACCTTTCTGGTCTGCTTCAAACATTGTTTTTATGTCATATCATTTCTTTCTTCTTGGGTTTCATTTGTTTTTCTTTGCCCAAATACTCTGGCAGAGGAAGCCTGCCATATGTTCTACGAATTAACCAGTAAACTCACTTATCAGAAACATTGTTTGTCCATTATAGTCAATTCTCATGAACCCATTAAGGCAGGACCAAGGGAATCATAAACACGAATCTCCATTCTGCTGCCTTGAGCCTCACCACCTTCTCTGTTCAGGTAGTTGAGTGACAAATGATCGTTTTTCAAAATCAGTTCCTTTCACTGAAATGGCTTACTTTCACACATGACCAAGTTTGGGGATTTTATTTTCCAGGTCAAAAAAAATCCCTGAAACTTTTCTACCAGTTATTCAAATGTATTCTTTCATGCCTAGTTAGCAAAAATTATCTCTAGGAGGAAGTGTGATAGGCCTTTAAATGGTTACTGCACTACAGCTAACAGATGGCAACAACTGTAGTTCAAGCAAACAAATGAAAAGAGCAAAGGGACTTCAACCTGGAAGCTTAGAGAGAGAGGCCTGAGACTGAGGGTGATGGAGGGAAATCACAGAGGCAAAGTCTTGTGGAGCAACGTAGGCATCCTCAATTCTCCACTGGCTCTAAGGTGCTCACCTGGCGGAGACACTTAGCACCAGGTAATGGTTTTAGTCCATTGGTGCTGATGAGAAATGCTAATACTTCTTATTAAAGGCTCAGCAAAGAACGCCTAATAAGAGGGAAAAGTGTCATCCTGCAAAGTGTCGGTCCCTTTCAAAGTGACTGGTGTCCAATTTTGGGTCATAAAGAGTCAGAAAAACAACATACCATTTTTTCAGTAAGACTTAATTCTTTCTACATCTCTCTCCTTTATTGATTCATTAATTGAATATCTCCTATGTGCCAGAAACTCTGCTGAGTGTTCAGAATAAGCAATGAATAAGACATACTTTTAGCCTCAAAAATCTTTACCCTCTGATGGGTATATCTTTACACTTTATTGTCTGTGGGGTAAAACAAAGCTGCGTGGTATTTATCAGGTGAGAGCAATTTGTCACCAGAGCTGTGGAGGGTGCTGGAAAGCGTCACAGAGGAAATAGCGGTGAAGGACGAGTGAGTGGGACCCCGATCAATGCCACGTACCCTGTCCAGCTCTCGTCATATTTGCCTTACTCCTGTTCCCTTCTACAGGTTGGAGAGGAGGTCCTAGGAGGAGATCAGCATGACTTGAGCTTTTCCCATGGGCAATCAGAATGGTGGCAATCTTCTGAGCAACAGTGTTTAGGAATACAAAAGGAGGAGCAGGGTGATGAGTCAGTAGTAGACATGTCATTTGGAGGTTCCTACAAGATATCTAGGAGATGTCTGGGAGGCAACAGATTTATTTTATCTGGAACAATGGATTTTTTTTTTTTATTCTTTCAAATGTTTAACACGGCTAGTTGTTAGGGATGCAGGGGGAAAATAAGCATGTAGGCTAAAGACGTGTTGTAGCTTCACAAAGTACTCTGACATACACTCTGTCAATTGGGTTTCAGGCAGGAAGCAGTTAGCATGCTCAAACTGAGTAGAGTTTAATAAAGGGATTATTTACAAAGGAGCAGACGGGGGAAGGAAAATCAAGATAGTGTAGCACCGTAGAGTTCATAATAGCAGGAAGTCATTATCAAGAGCAGACAGCGGTTACCAGTTCCCAGAGAGGAAGTAGAGAGCCCTGCAGAGAGAACCATGTGACAGGAGCTGTGGCTTTTAGTAGAGAGAAGATGACCAGTTGAGCCTCCCAGAGAGGCAGCCCATCCCCTGCTAGTACCTCCATTCGCGTGACCAGAGACAGAGGACAAAGATGCCCTTGACAGAGACCCTCCAGCTCAACCTCATGGGGCACAGAGGAGGATGCAGAAAGTTGGGGAGTAGATCTAGAGAGGTAAATAGATGTTCAGCATACGTACATAGTTTATGGGTGTGTGTGCTGAACATCAGGTTCCATATCCCTGATCAGGGAACTAGGATCCCGCATGCTGCGGCCAAAAAAAAATGAAGTCAACAGGCTACGAAATGATGATCGTGTGTTGAACTCAGCTCTCTCTCCAAGTCTTACGCTTTCTCATGGCATCTTGCAATTCTGAGAGAGCTGGGTGAGAAAGAAGCATGGAAGCACACGGGCAGTTTGATCTGAAAAGACAGTGAGATTGGACTTGCCTGATTTCTTCAGGCTGAGCAGTAGCAGGAGTAAAATCTCAGAGGTCGAAAGAGTGGTCTGGTCAGGCTAGAGAGTCAGAAGAGAAGAGGGCGGTGGGCAGGGTGCTGGAGACAACATTTAAGAGACCAAGGGCTTGAAAGATGCCACAGGAGCCAGTTGCATAGAAGGGAGCAGAAAATTCACAGAAAGGAGAAGGAGACGAGGCTCAGAGGGATTAAGCCACATACCCAAGAAAATAACGACAGTTAAGAGCAGCAACAGCATTTACCTGACTGCACAAGCAATGATCTTTCTGGGAGAGCCTTTCTTTACATACTCCCCTCTTCCACACCAAGGCACTTAGAGTGTCCAGAGTTCCACTACCTTCACTGACTCAGCAGGAAATCTGAAGATTCAGTTGCCCAGTGAAAGGATCTATTTTCCTACTTCTACCCCCAACTCCCTTCTCCTTCCCTTCCCCTCTCCCCTCCTACACTCCTCCCTAATCGTGTTGAAATATCTCTAATGCCTCCTGGACTTCCCTGGTGGCACAGTGGTTAAGAACCCACCTGCCAATCCAGAGGACACGGGTTCGATCCCTGGTCCGGGAAGATCCCACATGCTGCGGAGCAAGTAAGCCTGTGCACCACAACTACTGAGCCCGCGCACCACAACTACTGAAGCCCACGTGCCCAGAGCCCGTGCTCCACAACAAGAGAAGCCACCGCGATTAAGAGTAGCCTCCGCTCGCCGCAACTAGAGAAAGCCCGCGTGCAGCAGCAAAGACCCAATGCAGCCAAAAATAAAATAAATAAAAATTTAAAAAGAAAAGAAATATCTCTAATGCCACCTGGCAGAATATCCATCCCTTCAACTGATATTTATTGAGTCCCTACCATGGTAGGCATTGTTCCTAGGTGCTGGGGATTTGACAGTGAACAAAGAAGACGGAAATCTCTGCCCTCAAGAAGCTTACATTTTAGCTGGGAGAAAACAAATTAAGTAAAATTTATCATACTGCTGATAAGTGCTATGGAGAAAAAGTTAAAAAGGGGGAATCTTGCTGGAGGTGGTAATTTTAAATAGAGAGGTCAGGAGATCACATTTGGAAAAAAGCCTAGGGCATGGGACAAGGGCTATGGGGATATCTGGGGAAAGCACATCCAGTCAGGAATGAGCAGAAGCAAAGGCTTGAAGACTCTGGCTGTGACTCTAAGTGAAATGCGAAGACACTGAGGTCTTTCAGCAGCGAAAATACGTGCCTGAACATAAATTGTAAAAGGCTCACGCCCACTGCTCTGCAAATGGGCTGTGGATGGATAAGGACAGTAGCCGGGGACCAGTTAGGAGGCAATCATGTGCGGGGGAGAGATTATGGAAGCTGTGTTGGATGCAGTTAAAAAAAAAAAAAAGTTCAGTTTCTGGATGTAATTTGAAGCTGACAAGATTTGCTGGTGGATAGCATATGGGAAAGAGACAAAGAGAGGGGTCAACGATGAGGCTGTGAGTTTTAGCCAGGAAGCTGGAAGGATGGAGTAGCCATTTTCTGAGTTGGTGGTTCCTCCTGGGAGTGAGGTAGAAGTTCAGGTCGGGACATGTTACGTTTGAGATGTCTTTTAACATCCAAGTAGATATGGTGAGTAGGCAGCAAGATAGGAGCATCTGTAGTTGAGTGAGGTCCAGACTGGTGACACAAATGTGGGAGTGAGCAGGGAATTCCCTGGCGGTCCAGTGGTTAGGACTCTGTGCTTTCGTTGCTGGGACCTGGGTTTGATCCCTGGTCAGGGAACTAAGATCCCACAAGCCGTGTGGCGTGGCCAAAAAAAAAAAAAAAAAAAAAAGTAAGGGGCTTCCCCGGTAGCACAGTGGTTGAGAGTCCACCTGCCGATGCAGGGCACACGGGTTCGTGCCCCGGTCCGGGAAGATCCCACATGCCGCGGAGCAGCTGGGCCCGTAAGCCATGGCCGCTGAGCCTGCGCGTCCGGAGCCTGTGCTCCGCAACGGGAGAGGCCACAGCAGTGAGAGGCCCGCGTACCGCAAAAAAAAAAAAATGTAGGGGTCAGCATGTAGATGTTACTTAAGGCCATGAGGCAGAAGCCCCTGGAGAGGGTGTATTTAGTGAAGTGCTGATTCTGAAGTGCTCTAACCTTCAGAGGTCTGTACAGGAATGACACGAGCCATGGGTGAGAGACAATGGGGAGGGGCTTGAGGAGCGATAAACTGGAGTTCACAGATCTTGCCCAAAGGTGGTAGCCACCTCTCAGATCCAGCTGATTTCTGCCATGGAAAATGCACAAGCTGTCCCAGTGGCACCAGAACTCCCCGACAAAACATACCTCCAGATCACCAGTTGGTGACCTCGGCCTTTCTGGGTTTACCACCCCCCTGCAACTCTGTCATGCTATTTGATCAGTCTCATCTCTGTTCACAAGCTCAGATTTTGCACAGTACCTAGTGCTTGATATTGTGGGTCTAGGTTCTCCTTTAATTCGTAAATCTAGGCTTTACTTTCTGGAGGACCAGTGGTGTGCTGGTGCTAGCTTCCACTGGCTTAACGGAAACCAATTTTAGATTTTCTGAAATTTTGCAAGCTAGATAATAAACACAGCCATTATTAAAATTAAATGACCTAATAACCAGCTAGGACCTAGTGTAGAGCACAGGGAACTATACTCAATATTTTGTAGTAACCTATCAGGGAAAAGAATCTGAAAAAGAATATACGTATATATAACTGAATCCCTTTGCTGTACACCAGAAACTAACACAACATTGTAAGTCAACTATACTTCAATAAAAAAATTAAATGACATAAACATAAATACTCAAAACTCATCACTTCCTAATTATTTTTACTACATTTTGTTTTTCTGTATGCTTCTGAGGGTTGGTTTGTTTGTTTTTTAACTTTAATTTTATCTGTATCCTGGAAATACTACACAGTGCTATGTATTGCCTCCTAACTGGTCTCTTCCTAACTCTGCTTTTAGTGACTTCATGCTGGTAGCTTTAAATAGGCCATGTGGGAATATTTACACCACGAAAATACAAATCAGGGCCATTTTCTCTGGAAAGCCAGTTTGAAACCTTTATCAGCATACCACTGTACAAATGTCATCCTTGGGAATGCATCACAAGTGTCTGATAGAAACTGGACGTGACAATGGTAGACAGGCATGGAGAGACTAAAGTTCAGATTGACTATTCCCTAATTCCTGACAGAGTATTTATTTGATGATCATTTTTTAAATAAGCCTAAGCAATTGCTGCATGGATTTTCAGAGAAGCCACACCTGCAATTTGCATCTTCTGCTTTCCCAGTTACAAAACTGATGGGATGCACCACAGAAGGTCAACACAACAATTCTCCAAGGAGTTCTCTGCAAAATAGCTTGACATTTTGGGTCAGTGTTTCCTGACTGCCACTCAATGATAAACCCTATTATAAAATTGCAGTTGGAAAGAATATATAGTTTTCCCCAGAGCTCAAGGAGCAGGTAAAGAGAGACAAAGTATAATTAGGACAGTGGGGAAATGACTCTTCAGAGAGCAAAACATGTACAACAATTTTTTAAATTCAAGTTTTAAATTCCATTTTTAAAAGGTCTATGCCTTTGCAAGAAATAAGTTTTCAACCGTCAAGGGTTCAAGTTGGGCGTCATGTAGCTCTCACGTAGGTAAAACCAAATGAGGCTTACTTTCCCCTTCAGGTTTCCTGAAGCTAACCTTTTTCCTTCCTTTTTACATGCCCTCTCCACAAATAGAGCTGGTAAAAAGTATCTGTTACAATGACCCAGGCTTTATCATTCATGGCAAATCTTTCTAAATTATAGGCTTTTCCTCATAGAGACCATTTACAGTGGGCATAATACAAGGCTGTGTTCAACCATGGCACTCTTTGAACTAGACGTACCATGTTATTACCACACTAAACTGGAGTGGCCAGTTTTTCTATAAATAAATATCCTCCTCACTGGGTAGATGAAAATCCTTAGTAACAGTTCCTGTATTATTGATTTTCTGGTTTCTAGTTTCTCTGCTGGGAATGACTTTTGAGTTGTTTTGAAAAGAGAAGTATTGTAAACACTTGACTGTTAGCGAACTCCAGAAAAATCCGATTAACAGGGAATCAATAATATTATTACTCAGCTGGGTTCCCTGTAATGCTTCCATCTCTGGACCAGGTGAGTGGATGGGGTGAGGAAGTGAGCTCTTTCAAAGAGATCGTGTGTTGTTCCTGGATTCCATTTGTTTCTTTGCAACAGTCCTTTAATTTTGGAATGTTGGAAATGGAGCTAATGATGACAGTTTGAACAAGATTGGCTTCCTCTCTGAGGGAGAACAAAGCAGAGATTATTGGCTTTGACAAAGGTGGCTGGAAGTTTAATCAACCACTCTGAGACGTTGTATCATCCACAGGAAATAAAGTCCAGGAATTCACTAGAATTGTATGGCTCTTTATACAACATTGGAAGTCCATGCACACATTATATTTTCAGGTCAGTGGTTTGATTGTTGATGCTGTTTGTCTTGTTTTCTTTTTCTATAAACCCTCTAAATAGAGGTTTGGAGGCATTTAAGGGCAGGATTCTGGTAGAAGCCTCAGGCATCATCTGATTTCCTTCACTGCCATATCTTGGGTCCCTGCAACTACATCTTCTAGCCCTGGGGACAAGTTCCTGGCCAGGACCCCCTGGTCAGACACCTGTGCTCCCAGAGTCAAGTCAGCTATGTAGATCGCTGCTGAGTTCTAATCTTTTGCACCTGTTCTGATATTGCTTTCTTGTGAACTGGCTCTCACCTGGACCTCAAACCTATTACTGAAATCCTCAACCTGTCTACTTTTGCCCCAGGGCTTAGCTGGATATGCTTCCCTAAGCCAGACTTCCTGTGGTTGAGTTCCTGATACCTCACAACACTCTCCATCTTTGCCTGGTCTGCCTGCCTGACTACACATCAGGTGACCACTGATGACCAGATCCCATGACATGTGCTCACCTCTTTGGGCTTTTATCAGTTATAGCCTTGTTCTTAGTCCTGGCTACATATTTGAGCCACAAGTGAACTTTTATACTGTGTCTGGGACTCACTCCTAGGAATTCAGATTTAGTTGGTCTCATAGGGAATATTGATTTTTTTTTTAGAAATTAAAATTCCTTGTTATGGGCTGAATTGTGTCTCCCCCCCCACTCCCAATTCATATGTTGAAGTCCTAACACCCAGTACCTCAAATGTGACTGTATTTGAATAGGTAATTAAGTTAAAATGAGGTCATTAGGGTGGGTCAGAATCTAATATGACTGATACTCTTATAAGAAGAGGAAATTAGGACACAGAGACACAGAGGGAAGACCATGTGAAGAAGACGCAGGGAGAAGAAAGCCATCTACAAGCCAAGGAAAGAGGCCTCAGAAAAAAATACACCCTGGTGACACCTTGACCTCAGACTGCTAGCCTCCAAAATTGTGAGAAAATAATATTTGTTATTCAAGCCACCCAGTCTGTGGTATTTTTTATGGCAGTCCTAGCCTTAAATAGATTCAATGAGTAGCCAGGAGTCGGAACAACTAATCTGGTTCCGAAATTTTAGCATTCATCAAGTCACCTGGAGGGCTTGTTAAAACACAGGTTGCTGAATCCAAGCCTCAGAATGTCTGATTCAGTACATACTGAGTGCGAACTGAGAATCTGCATTTCTATCACCAGATGCTGTTGTAGCTGGTCCTAGGACCGTATTTGCAAACCACTGCATTAACTTATGTGTTGTAGTTGACCTTCCTTGATCCTCCAACTTCTGCTGTCAATTCTTGGACTGTTATGGAACAGCCTCAGTGCCCAGGGGTTGCCTGGTCCTTGGTCCTGGTTCTACCTGGGCTGAGTAAAGATTCATACATTTATCTGCCCGTGATTCATACATTCATTCATTTCCAAATTCATACATTAGGAAAATGGAAATTCTGGTGAAAAAACATGTCTGGGAAGAGCTGCAATTTCAAGAAGGCTGTATATATGTTTGTGACTATATGTATCTTTCTACAAAGGATTTGAGGCAACTACTAAAATTTGGGAGAACTCGGTCACTTCCCATTTGAAGATCTGAATAAATATTTCAATTTCAATAAATTAAATATCAAATGAATTCTATCGGTTTCTGTGACATTAATATTTACTAGACATTTTTTAAAGTTTTTCCTCAACAATTTATTAACATTTCATTTTGAAGAGTCAATATAAGTAATAATAGTATTGGTAATGCTGTCTCAGATTTGAAGAGTACTTTGCAGTGTGCCAGGAAGAGGCTGGATGTGACACTCCATCATGTATTACCCCCTTTTAGTCTTGTGAAGCCTGATCACACTAGAACTTTTAAGTTCCTTCTTCCTGACATCCATCTCTTTGGCTCTGGGTTAGCTAGCTGAAGCATGAGAATTTCACTGTCTGAAGCCATTCCTGTCCCCTACTTGCTCCTCTAACAGAGCCTTTAAAGTACTATTTGACCAACCCACCGTTTTTTGTTTTTTTTTCGGTACGCGGGCCTCTCACTGTTGTGGCCTCTCCCGTTGCGGAGCACAGGCTCCGGACGCGCAGGCTCAGCGGCCATGGCTCACAGGTCCAGCCGCTCCGCGGCATGTGGGATCTTCCTGGACCGGGGCGCGAACCCGCATCCCCTGCATCGGCAGGCGGACTCTCAACCACTGCGCCACCACGGAAGCCCCAACCCACCCTTTTAACCACCGTAGAGGCGAAGACAGCCTCAGGCTGTGAATTCCTTGAGAGTTATCTTTACGCCCCCAGTGAACAAGGATTAAGTGTGCAATAAGTATGGATTAAGTATCCAATAAATAATCGTTGACTCAATCAGAAAATGAAACATGTATTTTGCATAGAATATGTTATTTCTCACCTTTCTGCCTTTTCATATGCTCTTCCTTTTCCTGGGTTACATGACCCCCCTTCTTTATCTAACTTTGGCTTCAAGACTCAGTACAAAGACTTATTCTGATCTGAGCTTAAGCCCTAGCAGAGTCCATCACTGTGCTGTTTCTCCCCTTTGCTTTGAAATTCAGTGGCTATTGATTTAGTAATCCCATCAATAAGAGCTAACCTTTAGAAAGTGCTGTGCAAAGCGCATTCATATGCGTAATTTCATTGAATCTTCACAAGAGTCACCTGGGGCTTTTAAACACTATACACTCTCAGCCCCACCCAACAGCAGACACAGCAGAACACCTGGAGATGAATCCTAGGCGTTAGCATTTTAAAGAGCTCCTCCTTATTTCAACCTGCAGTCGAGATGGGGAATCACTGAGTCAGAGGGACCACATCTATGACACAACACATAAGCCTTCTCTTGTTTGAATGAGCTCTTACAACCTGAAAGAGATTTAAAAATAGTCAGAAACTTCTCCATTCTTGGCCTCTCCCTTCCCTTCCCATGCAATGTTCCCAGCCTTCTGCAATTTTCAGCTCTTCTCTACAGTCTAAGATCCTCTTCCTCCACCTGCTTTCTAGACTGAATCACTTTCTGTCCCCTCTCGGTTCCTTCTAGATGCTTCCCCAATTGCCACCAAGTTCAGCAAAACAAAACGGCAAGTTCTTCTCACACTAGCCTTTGGGAAGCCTCAGTTCATCTTCACACTCGTAGGGTGATCATCCGTTCAAAGCCCCTCCTTTGAGGGAGAGGCATGGCCACATCTTTTTCTATCTTCAGTTATAAACATTCAACAAACGAGAGCAAATTACTTGCTCAGTGATAAGGCTGGTGGTGGAGAGGATGCAGGGATTTGTAAATTGGATTTAAGATCTTGGAATTTCTTTAAGGGGTGTCCTGGAGAGGATCTAAACTAGAGTTACAGGTTCAGAATAGCATTTGCAAAAGATAACAGGGGCTGCAGTTGAACTGAAGAGGATTAAGAGTTGGGAAACTACCTGAGGCAAAGATTGAATTTGTGGAGTAGAGGGAAATATTTTAGAAGTGGAATCCGTAAAGCAGCTTTAAACCCATACAGCTTCCCACTCCTCTGTGTTGTTGTATTGTCCTTGAGGTGATTAGATGTCACTCAACAGGGGAACTTTTGTATTTTAAAAGGGGTTGTAGGTAATTCCCTGGTGGTCCAGTGGTTAGGACTCTGCTCTCACGCTGGGGGCCTGGGATCAATCCCTGGTCGGGGAACTAACATCCCACAAGCCGCGCGGTGCAGACAAAAAAAAAGAAAAAAAAAGGTTGTCAATTAAAAGCATTTTAACACCTACTTAGCATAATTTAATCACTTCTAAACCTTGTTTCCTTTATAAATTAAACACAAGTTTGGCTCTTAAACAAAGAACAGGAATGGGAAGCCAAAGGTAATTAAATATAAACTTTTCTGGTTTTCTTCTCTTGATCAACACTGGCTTCTGATGTAAGCACTCAGCAAACATAAAATGTTTTACATCTAACAGTAAGAGGTTTTAAATCAACTGGAAGCAAGAACAAAAAACGAAAATGTCCTAGCTCTTCCTTCAATCCACTGCTTTGCGTATATCGCTGCGTGTGTTCATTATAATTTAAGTTCTTAAAAGTTATTGAGCCAATTGGAACCTGAAGGTTATAATGTGGTGTATTTCCAGAAGCTCAAGCCCACATTTCACTCATAGTAACCGCTCAGGGTCCACCAAACCTCCTGGCATTCAAGACCTTTCCCAGTGTTCTCCAAGACCAGTCCACAAAGGGACCCATGCATGCCATGGACACGGCGGCCATATGCTGTCGGGGGCCCAGGACAGTTCCAACTGATGCTTATAATCTGGGGCTAATTTTACTCTAGTCCCTTTCATTTTCAAAAGTATCCTGATTCAGACTGTAAATTACTTGATCATTCTAGCTGTGAAGGATAGAGCAGATGTTTTTGTTGTAAAGGGAGAAGTTTCTCCAATATAAGACAGTTCACTTTTCCTTTCCTTCTTGACTCTGAGTAACTGACCTGGGTGAGTGACAGAATCATGTGCTTCCATGAGTTGGGACTGGAAGTAACCACGGGAAAACAGTGGAAGTGGGCTGGTGTGGGAGGGGAAGATTGGAGGTTTCTCAAACCCTCCTTATGGATGGCAGGGGTGGGAAAAGAAGCAAGTGAATTTTACTATGGACACCAGTGGATCAGGGAAAAATTACTGATGAAAAATAGGATAGTTATTCTTCCTGGGACCCAAATCTTAACATCTCCTTGGCAAACTGAGTTAGAGACTGCCTGGGAAAATCCCATCATATCAATCATAAAGACAGGGACCAATGACATGCATGAGGGCAAGAAATCAAGGACTGAAAAGCCACATTGGGTAGACTCTAAGTGTGCCCACAGTGGGGAACTCCAGCATCAATGTCGGTGGGTGACTTTCACACTCATGCCTCCTCTGGAGCTGATGACTGCACCACATTGAACAAGGTGACTAACCTCTATGTGCCTTGCTTTTCTAAACCGGGAAGTAAGGAGTATCAAAAGTGACTACATCACTGATAAAGACATTGCTTTGTTTTGCAAGTAGAAATCTTATTCCGGATTTCTTCTTTCTGGTGTAAAGCTTCTGTAAAGAGGGAGCAAATCTGTGTCCCTCATATATTGGTGAAACCTTTTCTTAGACTAGGTTATCACTGGCTAGACTGAAACTTATTATTGCTTGTCAAAAAGAAATCCCCAAATTGTGCTGTATGTATTTTTACCTTAAAAGCCACAATTTTGATTTAGATGACATATGTACGCCCATACAAAATGAATGAAATTGATGTTTATTTTTGTGGCTTCATAAATTCATCCATATAAGAAAAAAATAATCTTATTGGACTCTTTTTTTATCATCTTTATTTCTACCTCAATTTGTACATATGTTTCTACTATTTGTATATATATGTATGAGGAATGAAGGGTTCTCAATTTGTACATATATGTATTCATGGAAATTTTCTAGATCCATGGAAAATTTCTTGAATGTCCATCATTCACTTGATTCAGTTGTAAAATACTAATTCTACAGAGACAAACAGAGTTAAATGGGGCTAAAGAGTGCCATATAGTTTCACATAGTATAGATGAATAAATATTCATATGGATATAAGTATATGTGCCAAGTCAGAAGGAACTTGGGAGGACATCTTATTGGACTCTTGAAAGTAAAAGTCTAGATTCATTTTCATTTGCATAAACACAGACCTAACATTTGAGGAACTAACTGCTCTCAAATCCCAGAAATCAGCTAAATAAATAAATATTATTTTTAAAAGACAAGCATAATAGGTTTCTGGACTCAGTCTCATATGGAATGTCTGTGCTCATGGTCCAAAGTGGAGAACTTTTTAAAAATGTAAAATATAAGTGTTCTTTTTGACCTCATTTTCTAATACTAGATCTTCTTATTCCTCTTACCCCCCAAGAGAGCGTCTTGTGGACAAAAGCCTTGCTACTCAAAGTGCGTTTCCAAGTCAGCAACATGGACACCACCTGCAAGCTTGTTAGAAATGAAGAGTCTTAGACCCCATCCCAAAGCTACTGGATTAGAATCTGCCTCGTAACAAATTCTCTGGGTGATTTTCATGCACTCGAGTTTGAGACGCACTGGATTAGAGAGCACTTGGCCAGGAATAGCATAGAGCATAAAAACAATTTAGTCAGAAGAGTGAGTGGAATTAAAATGCCTTGAGTCTGAAAGAAATTATATTAATCCTTGGAGGGCTTTTTTCTTATCCCTGTGTGCACAATGATGTCCACCTCTGTCTTCTCTTACCACTTGTTTATAGTATCTTTCTCTTTCATATTATATATGGCGGTTGCATGTAATTGTGCTTTAACTTCATAATTGCTATTACTTAGCAAAATTTCAAACCTCCTCTAAAATTACTTCACTCCCAACCCTACAATATGCTCTATTGACATAGCCTATATCTGTTTCCTTTTCTCTGAGACTCCCACCATGAAAAGCAGACATAATATGAAATAGAAGACTGGTTTGGCTTGAGAATGTACTGATTCTGGGAGTGGAGCCAAGGACCAGTGCCAACCAGAATTGGATGAATAATACTAGGGGTAAAGCAAGATTTGGGATCTGCATTAGCAGAAAGAGGGGCTTATCTTAGTCATGGATCAGCATTCTGCTTTAGCGTGAACCACAGCTGGTAAGAATGTTCATTTCTGAGGCTGCAACATGGTATACTCTTGGCCGAGAGTGTTTCCAGAAGCACCATCAATGGAAGGAGACGCTTGGGAATTATTTTTTCTTTTCTATTATGTTTCCACTAACAAATTATAAAGCTTCTTCCCAATTAAGATTAAAAACAGAAACAGACTCATCTTGATTATGGAAGATAGAGCAGATGAAATTGTATAGTTAGAAGGTGGAATGAACCAAAGCTTTAGAATCAGACAGACATGCTAGAGTTCAAATCCCACATCTGCCACCTATGAACTGTAAACATGACCAAATTATTTGACCTCTTGGAGCCTCAGATTTCTCACCTGTAAAATGGGGATTATACTATTTATCCTGAAGAATTGTTTTAGAGAAGCCAGTGGGATGATGTATTTACGGTCTCCAGGATAGGTCCCTGCATTTAATCACTCTATGAATATTAAAATTTCACCTTTCTCCTTTCTTCCCTAATTCTATTCTCAATCAGTGGGCAGGATTATTTTATATGATTGACTAAATACTTGAGAGATAGTCACTACTGTGATTGAGAACCAAATTGGTGAGTGTGATCTGCATATAACAGCATTATAAACAGATGCATGAGTATTATTTTTCAGATTACACTGCTGTGCAGAAGGAACAAGGCTGATTAGTTTGAATAGATGTGAAGATTAGTACGGTTTTGGAATTCTTCTGCAGCGTCCCAAAGAAGAGAACTATGGTCATCTTCAAATGTTTCCCAATATTTAGGAGGGGCCCTTTCTTTCTACTGTCTTACTTTTGAAGACTATGTAGGAAGTGATTCTTAAAAGGGAAATGTTACTGAAATGGATACATGTTTTTAATTTTTCTATGAATATCATTTTCATCTCATTCATCTAGGTCTTACTTCAATATTTAAGTGTTTACAGAGCCAGATATTATGTTAGGTACCAAGTGTACAGAAATCAACAAAACCACCAGCCAATAAATAAATATAGAATTTACAAACTTTGATAAGGGCATTCAAGGGAGAGAAAAGGTTTTATCACAGTGTAGTTCCTTTCTAACCTTAGGGTTTCTATCTGGAAATAAAGCAATACATTTTTCCCCTTACGTTTTGTTCCCTTTATATATTTATTTTGAGTGTCTACTTCTCCTTTGTAAATTCACAGCATTTTGATCATATTTTTCTTGGTGTTTGGGATGTTAAATTTTATTCGGCTTCCTTAATTCTACTAAATCTCTTTAAATTTTTTCCTGTATAACTTGATTCTACTTCCTTATTTACACTATATGGACTTCTTTTTGTGAGAATGGAGGAATCATGACTATAAATTCTAGCTATTTTATCCATATCTAGAATAGGTCTAGATATTTTGCTAATATTGAGAAAATGCGGAACAAGTACAGGACCAGAGTCCAAAAACAAAGAGGATTTTTGTTTGATTACAGCTGGCCTGACCCCAATCATGGGCTTAACCAAGGTAAATAATATTTCAGCTCTATCCTGAGATGAATGTATGGAGATGGCAGAAAACATTGTGGTAGATTGTTGACCCCAATTGTTCATGCCTCTCTTTATCCACCCTCTTTGCAATGTGACTTCACAGACTACCATTAAGAGGTGGACTTTAGTTCCCTACTGCCTGAATCTGAGCTAGATCTGTGTGACTTGCTTCAGCCAACAGAATGAGGAGGAAGTGAGTTTATGTCACTTTTGAGTCTAGGCCTTATGTTAATCTTATCCAGACGCTATGAAAATAAGCTGGGGTTATCCTACTGGTAGATGGAGTCATACAGCCCAATTACTCCTATCACCCCAGCCAACAGCCAGACCGTCGCCTGACGTGAGTGAAGCCATCCTTGACCAGCTAAGTCCCACTGACACCCCAGCTGATTGTGAATACATGTATGAGTCCAGCTAAACCTGAATCAGATGGTCAGAACTACACAGCTGAAATGTAGTATAAGCAATAAAAACAAACAAAAACTCATTATTTTAAGCTTCTGAGTTCTATTACTTAATAATAACTAATTTCAGGGCTTCCCTGGTGGCACAGTGGTTGAGAGTCTGCCTGCCGATGCAGGGGACACGGGTTCGTGCCCCGGTCTGGGAAGATCCCATGTGCCGCGGAGCGGCTGGGCCCATGAGCCATGGCCGCTGAGCCTGTGCGTCCAGAGCCTGTGCTCCGCAACGGGAGAGGCCACAACAGTGAGAGGCCGCGTACCGAAAAAAAAAATAATAATAATAATAACTAATTTCAAATATTCTCATTTGAATGATTCCACTGTTTACTTAAGGTGATACCCATTTTTCCTTTTCCCCATCTACTTTCACTATGACTTCCAGCCTTGGTAAAACTATTTTTATCTTTTTATGTCCTTTGGCTGGTAAGAAAATCTGAAGGCAGCAGTGTGCTGGTAAAAATTTCACAACAAGCCTCCTAGGAAAAAAAAAGTGTGTGTATATATGTACATATGTACATAAATTTATTATAAATTTTACATATATAAAGAATGTATAGTACACTATTTATAAATAATAATAAAATATACAGTGCTCTGTAAATTCCACATATCCAGTTGATTCCCACAGAATGCTTCTCTTAGTTTTTGTAGAACTCTTGTATGCAATTCAACCATGATTTGACAAAAGTTACATTCCAACCTGCTACCTCTTTCCCAATAAATCTTTTGTTATGAAATCTGATACATGATTTATCATTGCACTAGATGTAACCCTTGTACAAAAGTTGTATTTCATTAAATTGAAACTCTTTCACTTTGGCACTCGATACAACACGCTGTGAAGCGTAATTTGCATTATTAACGTTTTCTCCATTACTTTTAGCCTAAACAATCAATACACAATAAATGAGGGCCTGATTTGTAGTGTTAGATACTTTCTGTGGTGAAACATTGCTATCTTGACCCTTTTCAAGCTACCAACATGTCATCCCTGAAAGGGAATTGGGAAGAGATGCACATCAGCACACCATCCCATGGCATGTCCACCGTGTTGCTACAATGGAGTTACATAACTGTAAGAGCGTAAATAATATTAAAGTAGAATAAAATAAGTGGGATGTGATGAATTTTGAGTATTAATGACCTTTATTTTTTATACAGCTTATTGAATTCTAAGTTTATAATATTTAATTTTTAATGATAGGCATGTTTAACAACTGGATCTCTAAATTCCTGAAAATATTAACAATCAAATGAGTTGGCCCCAGCACACCCCTGCTGAAAGTTATTGGAAACACCTGGTGGTTCTAGTTACAGCAATAATAGCTCCCATGCATCCAGCGCACACTAGATCCCAGGTATTCTTCTACATACTTTAGATTTACAATCTCATTTATTCCTCACAATGGCTCTGCAAGGTAGGTATTGTTATTATTTGTATCTAATAAAGAGATGGAGAAATGGAGCCAATAGAATTTACTTCACTTGCCTAAGTTTACAAAAGTACAACTGCCTTTCCTAAAGATAGATACGTTTGATCACAAATTTATTATGAAGTTGAAGTCAATATCCAGATGAGGCTCAGAATTGAGTAATGAGAACAGCAACATTATTGGCAGTGTGAATACAGATCCAAGGCTGTTTAAGAGAGGGAGGCATAAATGGTGCCTGGGAAGGGAGAATGGGGGTTTGCTGATGTCTCTGCTGAGATATCTCAGCTGAATGAGAATGACTGGTTATGGTAAACAGGCATTACAGGCAATGAATGGTGTGAAGTTCAGGGTGCATGCTGGGAGGGGTGAGTTGTTTGGTGTGGTTGGAGTGGAGGTGAATATGAGTAAGTGATGGTAGTGAAGATGGGGAGTTAACGTGGAGCAGAAAAGACAGAAAGGCTGAGGAAAGGGTCTTGAGAGTAATCACAAAGTAGACACGTGCAGCCGAGAAAGAGAAAGGAGTAAAGCTGGAAAGGAACTGATCAGCAGGAGCTCTTGGGCCACCGGAAGCCTTGGTGAGTTCAAAGAGCAGACTCTGGTATGTGTGAGATGGTTACTTTTATGTGTTAACCTGGCTAAGCCATGGCAGGCAGATATTTGGCCAAACATTATTCTAGATGCTTCTGTGCAGATATTTTTTTGTTTGGCATTAATGTTTAAGTCAGTAGACTCTGAGTAAAGTGGATTGCCCTCCGTAATAATAATACGGAAGGGTCTCATCCAATTAGGTGAAGGCCTTAAGAAAAAGACGGACCTCCCGTAATGGGGAGGGAATTCTGCTAGCAAACTGCTGTCCTACTGCTATGGTCTGAATGTTTGTGAACCTCCCAAATTTATATGTTGACATCCTAATCCCCAAAGATGATGGTATTAGGAGGTGGGGACTTTGGGAGGTGCTTAAATCATGAGGATGGAGCCCTTATGGATGGGGTCAGTGCTTTATAAAAGAGACCCCACAGAGATTCCTAGCCCCATCTACTATGTGAGGACACAGTAAGAAGGCACCAGCCACGAACAAGGAAGTGGGCCCTCACAAGAATGCCACCATGCTGGCACCTTGATCTTGGACTTCCCAGCCTCCAGAACTACAAGAAATAAATGTGTTTTTTTATTTCAAATGCACATATTTTATTATTTTTTTAATTTTATATTTTTTTAAATTGGAGTATAGTTGCTTTACAATGTTGTGTTAGGTTCTGTTGTACAACAAAGTGAATCAGCTGTATGTATACATATATCCCCTCCCTCTTGGACCTCCCACCCACCCCACCCCTGCCCCCCCATCATACACATCTAGGTCATCACAGAGTCTGAGCTGAGCTCCCTGTGCTATACAGCAGGTTTCCTCTAGCTATCTATTTTACACATGGTAGTGTATATATGTCAATCCTAATCTCCCAGTTGGTCCCACCCTCCCCTTCCCCTCTGTGTCCACAGGTCTGTTCTCTATGTCTGCATCTCTATTCCTCCCCTGCAAATAGGTTTATCTGTACCATTTTTCTAGATTCCACATAATATGCATTAATATACAATATTTGCTTTTCTCTTTCTGACTTACTTCAGAAAATGTGGTATGTATATACAATGGAATATTACTCAGCCATAAAAAGGAATGAAATTGGGTTATTTGTAGACATTTCTGTTGTTTATAAGCTACCCAGTCCGTGATATCTTGTTACAGCAACTTAAATGGACTAAGACACCTACTCTTCAGACTGTGGATTTGCCACCCTCCACAACTGCATGAGCCAATTCCTTAAAATAGATCTAGCTAGCCAGCTAGCTGTCCGTCCACTCGTTCTATTGATTCTACTTCCCTGGAGAACCCTAAGACAATATAGAACATAGGAGTGGGAGCCAGTGTAGAAAGCTATGGACAGACAAATAAACTTTTGAGGTAAGAATTAAAAAGTAAAGAAGCTCCAGGTGGCCATAATTTTTTTTTTAACAGAAATGGAAATAAAAGTCATTGCAGTTGAGGAGAGTAGGTTATTGGTTGGGCCATTATTTATATTAGAAGGTATAAGGCACAGAGTAGAAAAGAAAATGGTAAGTCAGTGTTCTGGGACTGTGTTGAGGTGACCTGAAGGAGTTGACAGGGAAATGGAGAGAGATGGAAATCTAGATGATGTGAGCTTACACACAGGAGGGATGGTCAATGATGGTGACGGAACAGTGGTCTCGAAGGAGCTCGGTGATTCCCAAAGGATGCAATTTTTAGAAACTGAATATGTTACCTCCTCCAGAGGGATGGCAAGGGAAGTGATATCGATGGCAACAAATCTGCCTATCCATGGAGGCCCTCCAGAATTCAGTACAGAAGAGGTTCAATGACAACAAAATGGCTGGAAGGTAAATTGTGGACTGATCTGGAAGCTGAATTTGCATAGCAAGCAGTGCTTTCACTTCATATGTATGTTTTAAGTCAATAAGAATAGCAGAGCTTTCTAAAGATGCTTATATTCACACTGCTTAAGTCTGAGACAGCATCAACTTTCTAGAGATTGTTTTATTGGTGTAGCTACAGGATCACTGATGGAAATTCCCAGGGCCAACCGCCTACCCCCATCAATCTCTTGGTATCCCTGAAAAGGAGGTATGACTGCCTTTGCCATGATGTGTGACAAGAGTTAGGAAATGGTGTTGATGACACAGCTCCTGGCCACTTTAGCTGTTTCCTGTCCCTTTGCGTAGTCCTGGTTTCTCGTGACTGAACCTTCCAGATGTCTTTTGGAGGCTGAAAGCTACTCAAAGCAAGGCAATGGGTTTGCTTTAGCATCCTTAAAATTGACCCTTTGGGTTGCTTTCAGGTTCATTTCACTTCTCATCTTCTTTTAATCTGTTGCTCCTTTTCAATAATAGTTTCAATTTGCTTTGGAAGAAATGGTGACAAAAATGTCTGGGAACGTCAGAACACCTGATGCTATGACTCAGTCTCTTGTGTTAGACTGTCTTTTTGAGTGGCCTTGGGGGGGGGTGGGTGTGATTAGCTCTGTGTGAGAGACATCACTGAAGTGTTGTCTGTTGTGGGGGAAATGTGCCAGAAGACCACATTTTAAAACTTTTCAAATTAATTTATATATCACTGTTGTGAATTACTAAAATAAGACCCAGCAGTCTACTGTAGGAAATTCAGCAAATCAATGAACACTTAATTGTTGAGTTCCTACTATATGATAGATGTTTCTGTAAATGTTGTGAAGAATAAAATGATATGTTAAGACCCTTATATTTACCTTTAGAGATGTTTCAGACTAAATGGGGAGGAAAAAAAATGATCATATGAAGAAGCAAAAATAAATAAATAATAAATAACCATATAAAGTAGCATATGACAATTATTGTTAAGAAACTGAAGAGATGGTTATGGGTTGGGGACTTGGGAATGGCCTCAGAAAACATGAGAACTGAGAAATTCTTTGAAGGACAGGTGGGAATTTAATAAGGTTAGATAAAGGAGGAGGGCATGAGTATACAAAAAGAGTTGAGCTCTAAGGTTAATGTAATGAAGTTTGGACTTTATCCTGTCCACACTGGATAGCCACTGAGAAGTTAGTATGTAGAAATATGGAAGTGATAGTTTAGGCAGATCAGGCAAATAGTGGAGTGACTTAGTTGCAGTTAGGATACTCTTGCCAAATATCCTGAATTTGATGTTTGGCTCTGCCGTTTATATCTCTAAAGCTAAATTTCTCATACAAAAATAAATCTAAAAATGGATCATAATAGCATCTTTCTCATCATGTTTTTGTGACAATTAAGTGAAATATAAAGGCAAAACACTTAGCACAGTGTCTGGACCAGAGAAACTGATAATATAAATAATGATCATCATTATGTTGTTGTCAAGAAATGTTCGAAAACAAATGATGGAAGTAGAGAAAAAAACTGAATGGAAGGAAAAATGAAGAGTTGGCAAGATTAGTCTGGATATAGGAAGCAAAAGAGAAGGCAACATCAAAGTGGACTCTGGGTTTGGAGCCTGAGAAAGTGGATGATTCCACTAGTATTCATGGAAAATAAGGCCAGTAGGAGAGAGGCAAGTAACCTCTCCATTGTACTTACTGTCTCTGGGAAGGGACTGGTAGTCTCCCCAAGACCAGGTCAGACACAGGCATGGTCCCATAAACATCTCAGGAACTGGCCTGGGGTGAGACTAGTGGTAAGGCAAGTGCTTGGCAGTGGGCAGTAGAGTGAAGAGCTGGGGTCAGGGACATCCTGCCAGAGGCATCCAGTCAGTCCTGGAAGGTGATGGGTGTAATGTTGCAAGAGGGCAACAGAGGGATCCAGGCGGCAACAAAGTGTCTGGGGAATCAAGCAGCAGCCTAGGTTTCAGAAACAGGTAAGAATACAATTTTAATGAACGATGCTTTTCTAGCTTAGGGAATAGATGAAGGAGGACTGTGTGCTGGAAGGTGTGGTGGAATAATAGGTGAAGAGTGAGAAGGAGAAATAAGATAGAAACACAGATACTAGAATTAAGTATTAAGAAAGGAACTGAGGCACCAGGAGGAAAACGTAAACCTAAAGCTGGAACTGGAATTGAACAGCAGATCAGGATTTTTTCTAAGGCAAAAATCTTTGCTTTCCCTTTCTTTTGAAAAATCTTATCACTTTTAGTAAATATTCAATATATCTGGAAAGACTTACAAAATATGTACAGGTATAAGAAAAATAATAGAGACATATCCAGGTTTTATGGAGCTCTTGGGGTTTCTTTAAAGAGGAAAAGACAAAACCATGAACACAAAATTAGATATAAAAATGTGTTAGATATAAGTATATATAAAATTAGATATAAAAAGGGCATTTCTTTAGAGTGAAAAATAAATCACAATAAATCACAAATTTTTAAAAAGCAGACAAGTATTACAAACTTTACAAATGCAGAAAATAATACATTTATTTTTGCTTTATTTTTAGTTGCATGATGGAGAAGTGCAGAGTCATAACTTTTCCATGGTTAAGGGTGTGATTTTGATGAGAGATGGTGGTGAGGAGAAAAATGAACGAGGATGCAATGGTAGGAGGTGGGGCAGCCCTCAGATGTCTTCATATCTTTGCCAGTCAAACATCATAACATGGCACTGTGGCTGAGATTTAGCCTGAGCAGTGAATTGCTTCTGCCTAGAAATCCATCCCCTTCAGGGTTAGTCATGCCATACCTTTGTACTTGCCCACTGTGCTGCAGTGTGATATACAGTGGGCAGAGGAAGCAGAGGCAGGAGCAGAAAAAGGAGGGAAAACTTGGGTGGGTCACAGGGTGGAGTCTGATGATAAGACCTTCCGTCCTGTAAGTTCTGAATAGATAGCAGTGAAAATTGAAATAGATTTTACAACAAGAATGTATTTATGTATGTTTAGGCAATTTAAAATGATAGATGTATGTATCCATTCATCTCTTTATCTGTATGTACAATGGAATACTACTCAGCCACAAAAAAGAGTGAAATTTTGCCATTTGCAGCAACAGGGATGGACCTGGAGGGCATTATGCTAAGTGAAATAAGTCAGACAGGGAAAGACAAACACTGTAGGATCTCACCTGCATGTGGAATCTAAAAAGTACAACAGACTAGTGACTATAACACAAAAGACACAGACTCACAGATAAAGAGAACAAACTAGTGGTTACCAGTGCAGGGGGTGGAGCATAACAGAGAGGTAGGGGAGGGGGAGGTACAAATTACTGGGTATAAGGTAGGCTACAAGGATGTATTGTACGACATGGGGAATGTAGCCAGAATTTTATAATAACTATAAATGGGGCATAACCTTAAAAGTTGTGAATCACTATATTGTACACCTGTAACATATAATATTGTACAGCAACTATACTTCAACTAAGAAATAATAAAATAAAAGGATAGATAAATTTGGTAGGAAAGAAAATTAAGTAGATTCGCATGTTCTAATAAGCAAAGATGTCTATCATTTATATTTAAAATTTTAAAAACCCAGATTAAAGAACTGTATGAATAGTATGATCGATTTCTATGAAAAGGAACACAGGAACACACACACAGATGCACACACAGATGCTCACATAAAACCATGTGGAGTGATACACATGAAACTATTTTTTAATAGCAGTTACACCAGAGAGTAGGTTTGGTGTGGGGAAATGAGAAAGTTTTTACTTTTTTACTTAATCCAGATGTTTTACTGTTTACTCTTTACAATGAATATCTATTTTATTGAGATAAAATTTAAAGACTAGGACCAGATACATATAGAGAAGTGGGTAAGACCAAGTGAGCTGGACAAACTGTCAGGTATTCTCTTCCGAAACCACCCTCATCAGTTGCCCAGGGCAGAGTATTCTATTTCATCATACCTTAGGATAAACTGACGTTGAAATAAAACTTTAGATTAAAAATCAAAACAAAACAAAACCTGGGGGAAAAGAAATCTGTTCTGCTTGTTGTCATTTAGATCATTGATCATACAATAGTTAAATCCAAGCAATCAGCATCACATTAAGCAGGTCATGATGACTAGCTCTTGCCTTATCTTTTATTCTCTCATTTTCTGATTTCTTTTCCAGTCCTTACTTAGTCCTAATTATTTGATTTCTTACTCTTTCAATGTGCAGCAATGAATGAAATCTCCTGTCTTACTGAAAATGGATTAGACTATGAAATAGTTGGAACAATGATACCACAGTGCTCCTTAAAGTTTTTCTGAACAATATTCAGTTTACCATAGCCTGTAACTTTAAATCACATTTAGTCAGCTCTGTAAACAGACATGCGCAAGTGGATTCCAGACAATAATTCAAAATGCTGCATGTTGCTAAAATTTTCCTGGGCGGAGGAGGGTGGTCACAAAACTCTCCTTGGGTTATCAGGAAAAGAAAATGGACTACTGTATGCATAAAGGATTTGGAAATGAAAAGTACTATAGAAATGGTAGGAATCATTATTGTTATTACTTTAATAATTATTATTTTATTTTGATAAGGATTGCCTTGAATTTCAAGTCTTGAAAGATTTCAATTTTATAGAATTTTATGTAATTTCTTCCTTCTGTAAAATCTTCACTTAATATCAATGATATTTTTCATCCAGTTTCCTCTGATAGTTTTGTGTTTAGAAACCATATGGCATTGTAAGACAATAAAAATAATTTTACTAGGTAAAATTTACTTTAAAGACAATGGTATGTATGTCTTATACTATACCTACATTCATGTGTTAGATGAAGAAAATGTGTATATAACACATATATAGACCAACATATATATTTATATAAGTAAGAGCTTGTTTTTGAATTTGACTATAAAGTAATGTAACCTCATGATGGGTAATTTGGAAAACAAAGAAAAGTATATATAAGAAAATATTCTAAACATTTCTAAAATTTGTCAATTAAACAAGTCCTTAATTAATAGTTCAATATATTTTCTTCCAATCTTTTCTTTTAAATGTTTGCTTATACACATGAACACCCCATACACTTTCTCTTTTCAAAATTGAGATCATACTCTTGCTATCATTTTATACCCTTTCTAAAATCGCATTCTGAGCGGTTTCTCATGAGATAAAGTATTATTTGTAAAAAGGATGTTTATAAACTCAAAACGGATTAAAGACCTAAATGTAAGGCCAGAAACTATCAAACTCTTAGAGGAAAACATAGGCAGAACACCCTGTGACATAAATCACAGCAAGATCCTTTTTGGCCCACCACCTAGAGAAATGGAAATAAAAACAAAAATAAACAAATGGGACCTAATGAAACTTCAAAACTTTTGCACAGCAAAGGAAACCATAAACAAGACAAAAAGACAACCCTCAGAATGGGAGAAAATATTTGCAAATGAAGCAACTGACAAAGGATTAATCTCCAAAATTTACAAGCAGCTCATGCAGCTCAATATCAAAAAAACAAATAACCCAATCAAAAAATGGACAGAAGACCTAAATAGACATTTCTCCAAAGAAGATATACAGACTGCCAGCAAACACATGAAAGAATGCTCAACATCATTAATCATTAGAGAAATGCAAATCAAAACTACAATGAGATATCATCTCACACTGGTCAGAATGGCCATCATCAAAAAAATGTACAAACAATAAATGATGGAGAAGGTGTGGAGAAAAGGGAACCCTCTTGCACTGTTGGTGGGAATGTAAATTGATACAGCCACTATGGAGAACAGTATGGAGGTTCCTTAAAAAACTAAAAATAGAACTACAATATGACTCAGCAATCCCAATACTGGGCATATACCCTGAGAAAACCATAATTTAAAAAGAGTCATGTACCAAAATGTTCGTTGCAGCTCTATTTACAATAGCCAGGACATGGAAGCCACCTAAGTGTCCATCAACAGATGAATAGATAAAGAAGATGTGGCACATATATACAATGGAATATTACTCAGCCATAAAAAGAAACGAAACTGAGTTATTTGTAGTGAGGTGGATAGACCTAGAGTCTGTCATACAGAGTGAAGTAAGTCAGAAAGAGAAAAACAAATACCGTATGCTAACACATATATATGGAATCTAAAAAAAAAAAAAAGAAGAAAAGAAAAAAATGATCAGAAGAACCTAGGGTCAAGATGGGAATAAAGATGCAGACCTACTAGAGAATGGACTTGAGGATATGGGGAGGGGGAAGGGTAAGCTGGGACAAGGTGAGAGAGCGGCATGGACATATATACACTACCAAACGTAAAATAGATAGCTAGTGGGAAGCAGCCGCACAGCACAGGGAGATAGCTCGTTGCTTTGTGACCACCTAGAGGGGTGGGATTGGGATGGTGGGAGGGAGAGAGATGCAAGAGGGAAGAGATATGGGAACATATGTATAACTGATTCACTTTGTTATAAAGCAGAAACTAACACACCATTGTAAAGCAATTATACTCGAATAAAGATGTTAAAAAATGATGTTTAATTATTACATAATAGTCATCATATGGCTGTATTAAAATATTTATAGTCATTCCCGTATTGTACCAGTTGGGGTCCTGATAGGAAACAGGTGAACGACTGAACTGACACACTGACAGGAATTAATAAAGAGATGATTTGCAAGGGTGTGGACAGGGCCAGGGACACCAAGAAGGGACGGCAAAGTACCCAGGAGCCATTACCACACCAGCCTGAAGAGGGAAGGGGAAGAATGGTTACCAGAATCTGGAGAGCTGCAGCCATCGGAGAGGTTCTCCAGATGGGAGCTTTAGTGGGGCACACAGCCGCTCCCAACCCAAGCCCGACGGAGGCCTGTGAAATCAGCACTCCAATTTCTCTCTGTTCCTGCCTTCCAAATTCTTGATTCTGCTTACCATTGGCCAAACCCAACCAGATATCAAAGAGCAAGAGAATAAGCTGAGGTAGAGTCCAGAGAGCTCAGCTGCTGCCCTGGGAAAAGAGTCGGGTGGAGAAGGGTGGAAAGTATATGTGGACTGGGACATAGTCAGCATTCTTACTGGTGTCAGTGTTTTTTCCCCCTACCTTTCCATATTATAGCAATAAGGTTGTGAGAAATACTGTTGCAAATACTGTTGCTCATTCTTCAGTGATATTAGATAAGTATCCTGACTTTATGAACGATCAGCCGGCCCTGTCAATGACGTGATAATGGAAAAGTAAATTTGCGTGAAGCATCCTATGCATGACTCAAATCATGTCATCTAATCAAGAATCAATTGTCCTTGTTTTTGCTCCATAGCTGATATTAACAGGACCCATAGTATAGGAGTTTTGGTTTCCTATGTAGGCATACATTTCATACTGTCACACCCAAGTGGCATTTTATATCAGCAAAATGAGGCAAAGTCACAGACCACTCGCCTTAAGACATCAATTCTAGAAGCTCTCCAACAGAAAACAGTTAAGAAAACAAGTCAAAACGTCCAGGATGACAAATGGAAGATCCCAGATTTTAATGTCCATTCCTCATTGTTATTTTCCCTAAAAGGAACTCAACATATAGTCTAAAAGGAAGCTAGATTGTAGGAGAACCTTTTAATCTTTATAGCGTGTGTTTTTTTTTTTTTTTTCCTTAGTTCTAGCTTGCGGGATCTTTGTTCCCCGACCAGGGATCAAACCCGGCCAGAGCAATGAAAGCACAGAGTCCTAACCACTGGACCACCAGGGAATTCCCAGCATGGATTTTTAAAGCATGGTTGGATTTCACCCTGCCAATAATGTACCAACAGTTACTCAGTTTTATCCACACATACTCTAAGAAAGAAGCACAATAAAATGATGACTCTTTGCCATTCACTTGTCATAGAATGTTGAATACAGTGGGGATCAAATCTCATGCAGTTGTATGAAATGCTACTAATATGAATTTATATGATCTCTGCTGAAAAGCCTTCTGACAGAAAAATAGTATATAAAATTGCCTCTTTTTCCATATGAGAGAAAACCATTTTAACTAAATAGAGAACATTCTTGTCTCTCCTAATCCATCAAAACAGCTAAGTACGAGGGACAATTTCTTACTAAGGATGTGAGAAGATGGCAACATGAAATGCTCACATCCATCCTGATACACTATGAGGTTTGGGAAGAATTGGGAAACTTCTCCTTAACTTCCTCCCAAGAAACTCTTTAAAAGGCTGTATACAGTGGAAAGTTTCAAAGAAGATAATTTTGTATCTTGTGCCTCAAAAAATCAATACAATTACAGTGCAGCATTTAGACACTTGGTAATTTGATTCTCTTCTTTTGATTTTTTGGAACTGCTATAACAAAAACACACTAATATTCATCAACAAAACTCAATTTATAATAACACACCTCTTTATAATATCAACAGTTCAAGAATCCAGAGAAATTTTACGTGGATTTCACATGAAAACTCTTATTTCTTTTCTTTTTCCTTACAAAAAGTGAATCTTAGTTTTAGTTTAATCCAGTAAATATAATTATTGACAACTTCACAACATGCTAAATGTTTTATGTATTATTTCAATGTTTTTAATCTTTATTTTATATACTCAGGGTAATTAAGGACATTCACCAAAATGGAAGTAGTTGAGGAAGTATTTTAGCTCCTATTACTCTTCTACGACTATGAGGAATTCTAAGAATTTGAATTAAATGAAATTAATTAATCAAACATTATTGAATATAAACTAACCTGGAGAGAGTCTTGTTCACATTCAATGTAAATGGCAAATATGCAGAGATACTAAGATGCAAATGGTATGGTTTCTGTTCTCAAAAATTTAAAAATCTAGTGGGGTAAGAAGACAAAAGCTTACTAGCTACAAAACTGAATATTGTTAGAGTCTTACAAGAGAGAAGAGAGAGAGAGGTTCAATCAGAATTAGAATGCCCATATGGGCCAAGTGACAGGAAAAGATTTACATAAGTGAGACCAATTGATAAGGGTCTGGAAATTTTGGTATTATGTATGTATATATGTATGCATGTATGTATGTATTTTTACTTTTTATTTTAAAGTAATTTTAGAAACGCAAAAATAGTTTAGAGTTCTCGCATACCTTTCATGTTAGCTTTCCCCAATGATGATACCTTACACAATCATAGTACCTTATTATCAAAACCAGGAAATTGACATTTGTACAATACTGTTAACTAAAATGTAGACCTTATTAGGTCTTATTTCACCAGTATTCACACGCGTTCATTTGTGTTTATGTGTGTGTGTGTTTGTACGTAGTTCTATGAAATTTTATCACATGTATAGATTTGTGTAACCATCACCACAGTCAGGACATAGATCTATTCCACCACCACCAAGAAAATCCCTCATGTTACCCCTAACAGTCACCCCATCTCTTTAATTTTAACCCCTGGAAATCAACGACCTGTTCATCACTCCAGTTTGGCATTTCAAGAATATTATATAAATAGAACCAAACAATATGCAATCTTTTGTGCTTGGCTTTTTTCATTTGGTGTAATATTTTAAGACCATAAGATCCACCTATGTTTTGCATGTATCAATAGCCCATTCCTTTTAATTGCTGAATAGTATTCCATTGAATGGGTATGCCACAGATTATCATCTGTTTACCAGCTGAAAAAAATTGGGGGCTGTTTTCACTATTTGGCTATTACAAACAAAGCTTCTATGAATGTATATAGGTTTTTCTGTGTGAATGTAAATTTTTATTTCTCTAGGACAAACACATCCAAAAGTGTGATTGCTGGGTCATATGGTGCATGTTTAGAGGTGTGATTTTAATAAATTTATAGTTCTTATCCACTAGAGACATTCTTGTATAAGCATTATTTATGAATTTTCTTAATTATTTATTTGAGATAAGAATTAGAATTGCTGTGTCTGTGTCAAGGGGATATGCAGTTTTTAACTGTTTTTAATACATATTTTGTCCTCAAGAAAAGTCTTGCTAATTTCCAATCTTTCCCACCAGAATGACACGAGCAGGTCCATTCTTCAACCTCAAAATAACATGAGTATTATCTTCTTAAACTGTCGCCAACCCGAAAGTCCACTTGCACTTTGATTGCTTATGAGGAGAGCATTTCTATTGAATGTTTGCATTCTTTGATGAACTTCCTATGTATGTCTTTTGTCCAACTTCTGCATGGGGATTTTAAATTTCTTCTTGCTGATGCGAAATATTTATGTGTGTGCATTTATACCAATAAAGTAATATTGCCATTGTGTTGCAAATATTTTCAAAGTTTGTGTTTGCCTTTTAATCTTTTAAAAAATGCTTTTTGACATACGTGCATTTCAAGCTGTTAAGTAGGCAAATCTAATACCCTTTTGTAATTTATGCTTTTGCACTGAATATTATGCTTAAAAAAACTTTCCCCACATAAAGATTACATATGACACATAATGATTTACCAGTGTAACTTTATGCTTTCTTTCTTTTTATTTTAAACATACATCATTATGCCATCTGAAATTTATTTCAGGAAGAAAACAGATGAAGTAAAGAACTAACCTTATCATTTTCCAACTTTAGCCAGTGGTCCTAGCACCATTAAAAGCATATTTTGCCTTTCCCATTAATTTAAAGTGTTATCTTTTTCATATACCAAATTCTATATTTATCTAAGTATGTTTCTGAATGTATTCATCTCTTTTATTGGTCTCTTTTTCTATGCCTGTACCAATATTATTACGTTTTATTCAATATTGACTTTGTGATACACTTTATAATCTACAAATTAAGTTCACCACCATTACTTGATCAATTATCAGAAAGTTACACTGGGATATGGGTACTTTTATTAGTTAGTAAAATGTTTAGACATATGTGGAAATGATTAACTTCTTTTCAACATGGAAAATTTTCATTCAGTCTCAATAAAGAAGTATTGCATATTACTTGCTAAGTTCACGCCTAGATTATTTTATTTTGGGGTGTTATTATGAACTGATCATTTTTCATGTTATATTTTTTATCTGGTTATCATTAGAATATGGGAAAATGTATTAAATTTGTAACAAATCACCTTACTGAATTTTCTTATTAGTTCTAACATATTTTTAAAAGCCACTTCATTTGGGTTTTCCAGGAAGGTAAAATAATCATCTGTAATCAAATACCGATCATTTTGTCTTCACTTTTCCAATATTTCTACTTCCTATTTCACGTTCTCTGAATGCATTGGTAATCACACCTAGAATAATGTTAGGTAAGAGATGTAATATACATCAATCATACTTACATTAACAAATGTCCTACTATTAAATCTTCCTTGCATTTACAGAATGAATACAGAGTTGGACGTTATTATTTTATTTTGACATGTTATGCTAATATTTTTATTATTTTTCCATTAATTCATATGTGAGATTGTGCTACAGTGGGGTTTTGCTAACTGAATGTAAATATGCTATAAAGCTCTCCTTCATTCTCTACCCTCTAAAACCATTTAAATAGCATGAGAATTATTTGTTCAGGGATTATTTGTGGGGGTGGAAATCTACTCACACATCCAATCGGGTCGGGTACCTTCGGCAAGTGGAATGTCCTTCCTTGATACCTCTCTTCATTTCCTATATAATTATTTGTTTCCTGAAACTTCCAACCTCTTCTTTAGCCCACTTTGCTGTTTTGCTTATAAATATTTTCTTGGAAAATAATCCATTTTCCTTAAGATTGTCAAATTTATTGCCATAGAACTATACGAAGTATTCTATTTGTGATTTAGTAATTTATATTTTTTAATGAAAAAAAATTAGAGCCACTAACTGAATTCTTTCTGACTGTAGTATTATGCAATTAGAAGTAAACATTAAAATACCTTTTCCTTAAACTTAGTGAAATTTTTTTCCTTTTTTTTTTTTTTTACCCATTTCCTACTTTAACCCAAAGAGGAACATTTAACTCATATCCTTTTCCACACACTTTTTTTCTCTCTCTTGATTGTGATCTCTTTCACATCCTCTCTCCTCCAGTCCCCTGTAACCTCAATTATGTCCAGCCTTTCTTCCCCTCCTCTCCACCTTCAAAAAGGATTCAGGATAACCTATTCCCAAAATGCTTCAGTTAATCTATTCCTCACCGCGTGAGCAGAATCACGATTCCTGTGAAGAAACAGATTATGTGATTTCTGAGAACTCTAGAGTCTTGCTTAACAGGAAACTTTCAGAGAGTCACATATGTCAGGAGTAACCTTCCCTACTAGACAGAGGCCAAGTGGAGTAAGATTATTTATGTGAAGATCTTTCCCTGGATGCTCTTCTGGTTTCTAGCCTCAATTATGTTTAGCTTAAGAAATACGGACAGGCCAGAGCCTGCGCATCTGTGCTCCGCAGCGGGAGAGGCCACGGCAGTGAGAGGCCCGCGTACCGCAAAAAAAAAAAAAAAAAAAAAAAAAGAAAAAAAAGAAATACGGACAGAAACAAGTAACTTGGAATGAAAGGTGAAAGTATGGCTCCTTGCTAATGTACAGAAGCTGTATTCATAAAAAGGACCTTATGATCTAAGGAATGTACTTGCTTATTCTTTTTGATAGGTTATAATACATCTTGACACTTTATTTCTCTTCAAGTTGGGGACTTTGCGATACAAGGGAAACAAATTGACTCAGGTCACTGCAAGAAAAGATGTTTAATGAAGGATTCACACAGTAGCAGAACTAGCAAAGCACCAGGGCCTGAAGCAGCAGAACTTTTTGCATGCATTGCTCTCATATCTTCACAGAAATTATTCCTATCTTAAGTTAGAAACCCAGTTCCCATCAATACCTCCCCTGCTGTCCCTCCCAAGAAATGCATCATATGATCCCTACCATCAAGGAACTTGCAGTCAAACTGTACTACCTCTAAAACAAGGAATGGCCTCATGACTGCTAACTGTCTGAAACCCGTAGTAGTAAGCTCATTAATAGCAACATCATTTAGGGGAAGATGCTTTGTACCTGTGACTAGCAAAGGTAGGCACAAGCAAAGTAAAATTCGAAATTGTAATGGAAAATATAAAATGGATTTTTTCATTAATGTTGCATTTACTGATTTTTTTTTTTTTTGTAATCTCAGTACTTACTTGACAAACAGTTCTGTTTTATCCCTCCCCCAGCTTTCAGTGCCACTTAAAGAAAACAACCTAGGATGTGTATTATTGTGCTCTAATTACAGTTGAGGGCACAGTGGCATGTGATTGTGGTATAACAACTAATGCCCTGGAGTGCCTTTTTATTCCATTAAAAATGACCTTAGCTTTGGATCACAGAGCTTTGCATTGATTTGTCTCTTTTGTGGTTTCCTTTCCACAGGTCTGCTTCCCCATACAGGATGATGCATTGAATCGTGACACATGGCGGGGGGGTCAGTGAAATTAACTATCTTTCCCGTTAGAAATAATTCATCGTTCAGCATTTGCTATTAACATGCCTCTGCTGTGAATGAATGAAGTTACATGAAGAGTATGGAAGTGGTGGAGCAGATGGGCATTACATAAATATCATTTAGTGCTCAGGATTGAGACAATAATAATTTTCTCATCTGTAAACAGGAGGCATTTGGGCTGCAGAAAAGGAGATGCTGATACTTTCAGTTGCTGTATAAAGAAATGGCTCTAATTACTTCTATGGAAATTGTACCTATTTGATGCTAATTTGAATTTTTTTTTCTGCCTGTTTCAATAGGGTCTTTTAAAAGGTATGATTAATATTGGACCTGATCGTGTCCTGTAGTAGGAAGACTTCCCAGAATTCTCTAGAATTGAGGAGGTGCCTCTGTTCTCAGCACAGGCAGTATGGGGTCTCAGCTCACTTTGTCTCTGGACTGGATTCTCATTTGGGGAACAGGAGCTAGAAGGGGTGGCATAAGCTGGAATCATTCAAATCAGCCTAAAAAATATCTGTGAAGGGCTTCCTGCAAGCCAAGTTTTGTACTAGACAATGTGATGGGGACACAACATGGATGAGAAAGCCAGTGATTCTTATCTTCTCCAGCTTAGAAAGTGTACTTGAACCCAAGGAGACATGGGCCAAAGTATTCACTGAAGTATTGTTTATAACAGTGAAATTTCAGAAATGACCCAAATGCCTATCAATCAGAGATTGCAAAATAAATTATGATATATCTACACAGTGGAAAACCATCCCATCCTGCATTTGTAAAGAGTGCGGTAGATTTACACATGGAAAGGTGTCTAAGACCTCTGATGTTACGTCTTTTTTTTTTTTTTTTTTTTTTTTTTTTTTTTGGCCGCAAAGCGCAGTCTGTGGGATCTTAGTTCCCTGACCAGGGATTGAACCACACCCTCGGCAGTGAAAGTGTGGAGTCCTAACCACTGGACCGCCAGGGAATTCCCAGACCTCTGATGTTAGAGAATAACTAACTATACAAAGTGATATGTTCAGTAGGAAACTCTAAACATACACGATACTATATATTTTCTCCCTAATCGTCAGATGCATAGCAAACAACTCTGGAAAAATATCCTCCAGAGTAGGTCCCCCTGCTGCACGGTGGCAGGAGTGCTATTCACATCAGAGATGTTGTTTGCTAACAGGCTGGCAGCCCTCCCTGATGTCCCTACACCAACCTGATGACTCTGGTTAACTTCAGGGAGCGAAAGGGATCGGGATTAAACATAATCGTCAAAGGGAGCTTTGGGGAATATCTAGAAAGTTTTAATTCTTTTTTTTTCGGTACTCGGGCCTCTCACTGTTGTGGCCTCTCCCGTTGCGGAGCACAGGCTCTGGACACGCAGGCTCAGCGGCCATGGCTCACGGGCCCAGCCGCTCCGCGGCATGTGGGATCTTCCCGGACCGGGGCACGAACCCGTGTCCCCTGAATCGGCAGGCGGACTCTCAACCACTGCGCCACCAGGGAAGCCCAAAAGTTTTAATTCTTAAAGGAGATTATGTTAATAAATTAAATGTATATATAATACTAATTCAAAAGTAAGTAATGTGTAACTCCTGCTTTCTAGGTGCCAACAATCCAGAGGAGAAACAGGTATGTACTCTGATAATTTTGATGCAAAACAAAGTGTGGTCCGTGCTTTCCTTGATGTCCTAACTACGTGTGGTGAGGGTATGGTCGGGGGAGGATCTGTCTCTGCTTCTTGGAGGAGGAGGGATTTAGTGAAAGTGTCCTCAATGAAAGGAAGACTTAACTCTACAGCATTCTGAGCAGCTCTGGTAGTCTCACTAGCTGTCATCCATCAACTCAGCCATGTTAGAAGATATAATGCGGGGGACGAGAGGAAGGGGCTGGAGGGAGAGCCAGAAGGAAGGTTCTAGCCAATACTCATCAGGAATGGCTTATCTGCAATTAAATAAAACTAACCCTGGCTATCTAAAGCCAAGGGGAATGAATTGGTGGGCTATTAGGGGTTCACAGTGTCCATGGGAGGCTAGAGGACTAAACTTGGAAAATATAGACAGGAGCTAAGTACCTGGCGGCAGTGGGAGGGGGTGTGATAATGGCACAAGAGAGCACAAAATCTCTCATGTGGCAACAGCTGCCTGAACATAAATAAAATCTAGTAACCCCATCATCGTTGTCCCATATTGACTCTGATCGGTCCAGATTAGGTCACATGTGCTTGGCTGGCAGTGGGGAGAAAGGGAGAAAACAGTGTCCTCAGATTCCACAATGGATGGCAGAGCATCCGTAAACACAGCGCTATGGGAGTCCCCCGAAATAGGAATGTGGTGGGCAAGACTGAGAGCCCAGAGGGGTAGTGGTTACTAAGTGGGTACTTAATAAGTACAAGGTGCTGTTCTAAGCACTTTATGTGGGCATTATTTAACAGTCAGAATAACTCTGTCAGTTAAGTATTATTATCACTGTTATTATTCCCATTTCACAGAGGCGGTTAAGCAACTTTCTCAGGATTGCAGAGATACTGACTTGGTAGTTTGGCTCCTAAGACTATATTTTTAATGACTTGCTACTGCAGATGTCCACTCTCTGTCCCCTCCTTACCTTTTTCTCTCCCCATTTCCCACAGGAATATGGAACACTTTAAAACACTGAACAGGAAATGTGTAAGACACATTATCCTTGAAGCAACCCAAAGGGTTTTTACAGCTGTAATCTCAGTTCTGCTTATCACATCTCCAAATTTTGGGTGAGACAATATTTTGATTCTTATTTTTCTGTTGTTAAGGGAAGCAATTATGAATTACATGACTTGCCCAAATGCTCTCTTGATTAAGAGCTAAATTGAGACAAGAACTCAGAACCATTGAATTAACAAGTAACCAATTCATCCCTCTTGTCAGGAAATTGTAACTGCCTCCTTCAATGAGGTATCTAGAACCAGTCCTTTTAAAATAGACACTATAAACCATATACCAGAATAAGTCATCAATCCCCCTTGTTTAAAAGAGCCTAATGGCTCCATCACATTTAGAATACAACCGTAACTCCTTATCAGGGCTATGAAGATTATAGGAGTGGCCCTGCCTCTTGGGCCTCATCTCTTTCCACTCTCTCCCATGTTCTTTGTCTTCCTCTTCTTTCCAAATATTCCAAACTAGTTCCTACCTTAAGACGTGAACCATTGTTCCCTCTGCTAGGAATGCTGTTGGACTACTCTTCACATGGCTGACTTTTTGCCTTTCAGTTCTCCACTTAAATGGTATCTCGAAGACAACTTTCCTGAACACCTGAACTAAAGTAACCCTCCCTCCAAATCCCTCCACCCTGTTTTAATTTCCTGAGAGCACTCATCAGCCTGGGATTTTTCTTGTTTATCTGTTAGCTTATCATTGATTGATGGAAGCTCTTCTCTAGAATGTAAACTCCCAGAGGGCACCAACCCTGTCTGTCCTGTTCAAGACCGTATCTCCAGCCAGGACCCTCAAATGTATGTGGTGCACAGATGTTCACAGAATAAAGTATTTCCAGTTTACCCAAACATTCAGGTTTTCCCTTTACCTCTCAAAGTCAAGTAATTACGTCTGGATAGGCTCGGGGAAAATTCCCCTACTTTTATAGTTCGAAAACCTGGGGCAAAAGGTAAAATAACCTTTTTCACACAATAACCATTCACAGCAAGTTTGTGGCAAATATGGACTGAAACCTGAGTCTTTTCTCTTTCCATATAGAGCTCTATTCAGCACATTGGGCTGTCCACACCCTGAATGAGGAGCAGAGGTGACCTTTGATTTATAACCTCTGTGGCATCATCATGAGGGACAGTGTGGTTACGCACAGGTGTTACCTCTCTGAAGAGGAATGTGTTATCACTGGGATAGTTGGGCACCTGAACTTATGACACCATGAACTTATGACAGCAACAGGTCCATTTGGACACTTCTCCTGTGCTGTGCTCTATTTTAAGAGCTTACCGTGTATTAATCTACACAATCCTCACACAACCCCTATTAAGTAGATACTATCATCATCCCCATTTAGAGATGGGGAATTTGAGGCACAGATGTTAGGGAACTTGCCCAGGGTCACATGGTTAGTAAGCTGTCGAGTAGGGTCCAAACGCAGGTGTTCCACCCCAAAGCCCTCGCTTCTAACCATGAGCACTGTTTTGCCTGCTCTGGCCATGAGGCATACTTTGTCCCTCAACACACCACATCTGAGCATCCAATCGAGACAAAGCAGTTAGGAATCCTGGGTGAACTGGGAGACAAATAGGAATCAGTAGTGCCGTTTTCACCAATGCGGTATTAGCAGAACTGTCTTGCTTTTTTAGGCTTTAATTTTCTTTGTACAATGGTCCTCCATAAATGGCAATGAAAGAAACAGAAAAAACACCACTGAGTCACCAGCTTCTGAGGTACTGAGCGGTGCTTTATTGATGGCAGGTGTACGGAGCTTCCTGGAACATGCTGTTTACAGATAAAGACGTCTTTCTGGCATTAAGAGAGTGGAGCGTATGTGGATCCTGCTGGTCTGGGAGCATGACACACTAAGTAATTGATGAAAGAGGAATGGCTCCTTGATTCCTCCTCGCAGGTTGGAATGTCTTATTTAAGCTGCTCTCTGAAGCCGGAGATGGCAGTCGGGCTAAGGCACGGCTCCAGCAGAGTCACAAGCAACAGAGCAACCGCATCCCTCTCACCTAATTGGGAGCAAGCATCCCCTTTAGGTCAAGAGCTCTCTATTTCCTGACTGAATGGGGACAATTTTCTAGGCTGCAACTGTTGCCACACTCCCCTTCTCAATTCCATTTAGTTTGAGTTATTGACTTTCCATTCTGAGAGTTACTGAAATTTCTTTCAAAATCAATCAAAGATAGAGTCCAGAAGAATGTAGGATCTCAGATATAAAAAGAAATAAGCTGTCTTCAGGAAGATCAGAGTGCAAAGTGGGTATTTGGATGAAATATTTCATTTGGTAACATAGGTTGGTGATGGGGATGAGGTATCTTCCTTATCCCCATGTTTTCTTGTTTTTTTGTTTTTTTTTTTTGGTACGTGGGACTCTCACTGTTGTGGCCTCTCCCGTTGCGGAGCACAGGCTCCGGACCAGCAGGCTCAATGGCCATGGTTCACGGGCCCAGCCGCTCCACGGCATGTGGGATCTTCCCAGACCGGGGCGCGAACCCGTGTCCCCTGCATCGGCAGGCGGACTCTCAACCACTGCGCCACCAGGGAAGCCCCTTATCCCCATGTTTTTAAACCAGATAGAATTATAAGTTTTGGAATTTCCTAGCATAGCATCAGCTGCTTTGATAATGAAGTTTGGCCACAAAAGAGATGCTTTTACTCCTTCATAATCACATTTCAGGCTGACTCTATCTAGAAGTGACAAACAAATTGTTTCTCTGATATTTTCTGGCATGGTACAGACCTACTGATACTTTGAATGATAGACAGCTGGGCATGGTTGGGAATAGGTGGGTCGGAAAGGGTTGTCAAATCTGCATGGAAACACTTTCCTCTCTATCACTGTGTAGCTAAAACCCAGCTAAACATCCAGATTTTCTTTTGGAAATACTTCTCAGTTTTAAAAATTATGATAAGTAATTAATTGAATTCCTGCTTTGTAGGAGGAAAGGCACATTAAATTAAGTTACATAGTTGCCCAATATTTTCAAACTAATTAGCAGCTATACAAAATTCAAACCTATTTCTTCCTACTCCATTTCCTCCAGACTCCCAATAAAAAACCACTAACAACTAATGTTCATTGTGGGAAGCACACTTGAAAGACCATACAAATTTCCCTTTGGACTCGTCAAAAATGATCTAGAATCAGCAATTTTAAAAATGGTTCTACTCAAATAAGTAGAAATAATTTGGAGTAGGAGTTCGGAGACTCGGATCTCCCTCCAATTAGCTGTTTGTCTTTTGGCAAACTGTTCAGACCCTCTGACCTCCAGCTCTCTCAGCTCTAAACCGGGAATAATAGTGTGTGCTGTCTGCAAACCTCTTAAGGTTGCTGCCAGTATCATAGCGATATTTGTAAATTAAAATATGCTCTCCAAATGCAGGCTATTACAGACCTTAAATAGCTAAGCTTTGTGTCAAAGTTTTGTCCTTGGGGCATCATATTTCTCTAAGTGAAACTATCTGATTTGTCTTTCAACGTTTTTTAAATATCGGCCTGAGAATTAAGAAAATCAAACTAAACAGAGCTTTTGGATTTTTATTTCCAGACTCAGCCTGAGAATCAAAGTTTCTGGCACTGAATAAATACTACTTACTCCAGTCTAGTAGTGGTGTCAATCAAAATGGCAATATTCCAAGTCTGTTAACATTATTATTAACAGACTTTTCCTTACACTGCCAATCATGCAATTTATTGGTGCTTTAAAAGGAGTTAAAAAGTAACCATTTTCTTTTCCTGTTAAGGTTTTCATCTAGTTAGTTCTGATTCTTTGAGGTAAATATAAAGCAGCAGTGGATATTTTATCAATAATAATATCTCTGCCTCAGAAAATATAAACAGTAAAAAATATAAGCAACAGAGCAATTTCTGAAGATGAAATGCAAATGCCGTGTTAATTATTCTAGAAAAGCCAATTAAAAAGTAAATCCAGGGACTTCCCTGGTGGTGCAGTGGTTAAGAATCCAACTGCCAATGCAGGGGACATGGGTTCGAGCCCTGGTCCGGGAAGATCCTACATGCCACGGAGCAACTAAGCCCGCGTGCCACAACTACTGAGCCGGAGCACTGTAACTACTGAAGCCCGTGTGCCTAGAGCCCGTGCTCCACAACAAGAGAAGCCACCACAATGAGAAGCCCTCGCACAGCAACGAAGAGTAGCCCCCGCTCGCCGCAACTAGAGAAAGCCTGCACACAGCAACGAAGACCCAACGCAGCCAGAAGTAAATAAAAAAAATTATTTAAAAAAAACAATCCACCTTCCAATGCAGGGACGTGGGTTCGATCCCTGGTCGGGGAACTAAGATCCACATGCCGTGAGGCAACTACTGAGCCCACTCACTCTAGAGCCCTCGCGCCACAACTAGAGAGAAGCCAGCGTGCTGCAACGAAAGATCCCGCATGCCTCCTGCATGCTGCAACGAAGATCCCAAGATCCCACATGCCACAACTAAGACCCGACGCAGCCAAATAAATAAATAAATATTTACAAAAAAGAAGTCCCTGATCTGTTAAAAAAAAAAAAAAAAAAAGTAAATACAAATATTTTGTTGCCTCGATAACCTCATCTACCCCAGAAAATGTAAAGGTCAAAATCTCTGTGTGTCATATTAAAACAATGCTTCAAGTTTCCATTTTCAATCCTCTTAGAGAATCATAGAAATTCAAAATTCCCATATATATAAATTTTGCAATCACACGATCCATTGCCCTGATATTTATGGTTGACTTTCCCATGCCAGAAAGTCAGACATTTAAGGACATTAAAAATTGTCCTTCAGAGAAGAAGGCTCTGGTCTAATACTTAACTCTTTAGAGTGGCTAGGGAAGGTCTCTACCACCTCAGCAGAAATCTCTCCGTCAGGAAGACATTGTTCCATAGGTGACAGACCCAAGGAGATGCCTATTATTATTCCCTGCAGTGATTCAATCGAAAGAGGACTTGACGTGGATTCAGAACCGGGGCTTGAGCTCCAGCACGGACCTACAGGCTGAGTGACCTCAGGCAATTCACTGAACTTCTCAAGACTCAGCTTCTTCCATCTGTGAGATGTGAGTAATAATAGCTTAACTCACAGAGTTGTCGAGAGAGTCAGATCAAACATATCTGTGAATGTACCTGGTAGACCGTGAAATGCTAATAAGTGCAGAGCAGATATAGTTCCTGACAGGGTAATTCAAATTAAGTACTTGCTTTGATTTTACAAAGTGATTTACATGAAAACCAGTAAAGTATGAGCGCTTTTGCTCTCTCATCTTGTGCAACAGAACCTGTGTGTTCATTCGTCCTAATCAGCTCCATGTTTGGGGGACAAGCATTTAACTTTGAAACAGGCCTCACAAGATACTACAAATATAAAGTGTCCCCCAACTGTTTGCACCCTGGAATTATTGCCTTGTGTAACAAGCAGCAGACAGAAGTGGCTTGTTCACGTTCCTGTATTCAGATGGTGTCAAAACACTGTACCTTTTCACACCCTATTCCACTAGTTTTCCATATATCCGTCCTCCCTACTCCAGGCAAGACTATTTGCCTGCCATCTTCCTCACACCATTTGATTGCTTCCTCTTCTATATTTTTAGATGGTGAATTTTTATTTCCCCGGTTACCCTCCTTACTTTAGAGCAATGCATTACTCTTACCCCCTTTAAGATCTACCTCTTCTGTACAACCTTCCATGACTGACTCCCATGCTTCTTTGCTGATTCTGTTTTCAACCCCACATTTAGAAGAGAGTCATGCAAGATCCCATATTTCGTAGATGTTGATGGGGTTTTAGAATACTACCTGAAACTAAGACTGGGTCTGCATAATGACAGTGGATCCATTAAATAATTTCAGTCAGTTCATCGCAGCTTTTTCTTTTAAAAACAAAACAAAACAAAACCCAGAAGTCCTAAAGCAGTCCGTCCAGTTCCTATATGAAGAGAAACTGCTGTGAATCAGATAAAAAGTGAAGGTCACTCCAACTTAATGTGTGTAGGCATGAGTGTGTGCGTATGTATGTGTGTTTGGGATTGTCTCAGTTGCTTAACTCTTTGACTGCTTAATCAGCGGAGCATAGAGGAAATTCATTAGGTAGGAAATTGTAATCTGTGCTGCTGCTAATTTGCTGTGAGTCTTAGACAACCCACCGCAGGCCAGTCCTCTCCTGTAAAATGAGTGTGTCACACTAGCTGACCCATAAGGTCCCGCCAAGTGTCTATGACCTATAGGCAAGGAGAAATCAGTAACCTATCTACTCCATACCGTATCTGAGAAATACCTCGCCATTCTCTGGCACACCACTTACAGTGAATTTCAAGTTGCTTTAATTTTTTTTTTGGCTCTGACTTCTGGAGCTTTGGAAGGTAGCAGGAAACTATGCGGGTGACCTTCTTGCAACAGGCCGCAAAGTGAAGTTGGGTCTCCCTGTTCCTCCTGCTGCCGTTCTGGGCAGCCTGACCCAGGGATCTGGATCAGCAGGTGCAAAGAACAGAGTCTTAAATCAAATCACTCGTTTTGACTAAAAGACTCTGACATACCTGTGGGCAGCTGATGGATGACCTAGGGATTTTGAAGGCTTGGTAGACTTTCTAAGGCACTGAAGCGAACTGATAATGCTAAGTCTTACACAGAATAAATGCTTCGTAAGTGTTTATTGAATTACTAAACCAGATGGAGTAACGTTTCAAAGAAAGTTCTCCAAGAGCAGTGATGGTGAGCCAGTACCAGGAAGACAAAGTTTTATGGAAACAAGCATCAAGCCCTATTCTTAGGTTGATATTAATAATAAAAGGGCCTTATGTTTGTATAGATTTTCACAGGTTACAAATCATTTACACACACTTATTCCATTCAATGTCTACCCCAAAATGCCACATTCCTATATTACCACTTTTTAATAAATACAGACAGTATAACTGTGATACAGATACTACAAACAACTTGCCCAAAGTCACACATCTAGTCAATTGCTGACTGAACTCAAGATCAGGTCTTCTGATTTTAAGTTTTGGGCTCCTCCTAGAATATATTAAGGTGCTGTGTGCAGCTAAGGGACCATGTGTGTTTAGATAGAGGAAGTCCTGTCTCCATCAAAATACCTTTGGTGAGTAGCAATCTTAACTCACCTTCATGAAAATACATCATACAGGACAAGACTAACACGTCTATTGAACTGTGTATTGGTAGGCCATATATGGAACACATATTCTATTCTGAGTTTTATATTGTAAGGTTTGAGATGAAGAGTCATAAAGTAGAGAACTGCCAGGAATTCGTATTAGTGGTTAAAGTTCTGAAAACTTTCCCTTACAAGGAGCAGCTGAAAGAATTTGAGGCATTTAGCCTGGAGAAAGGTATATTGGTGGTGCTGGTGGAGGGTGGGGTGATTAGAGCAGGGAAAGTATACATTCATTGTCTCCAGAGCTCTGAGCAGCTGCTGCATCAGAGGGATTAGCTATATTGCTCCAGAGGCCAGAATAGAACTGCTGAAGAGAAATTACTGAGGTCATTTTTTTATTCACCATAAAGAAAAATTTCAAAAAAATTAAAGTTGCTCAAAAATTCAGTACATTTTCTTGTGAGGTATAACTTGTTAACTAATCAAGCAAAGCTGAGTAGACCTACTGGTATGGATGATATAATCATGATTTTGGCATTGGGTAGGAGGTTGAAATAAATGTTCTTTAAGGGTTTTTTCAGGGCCTCTAAGATTCTATGGTTTAACCTTTCTCTAAAATAATTAAGCTTGAACAGAGGGCAAAAACATATCTATTTTCATAACCTGTGTTTCTAGTGGTACCTATGCTGCACTATCAGTGTTTACCTACCATATTACCCCCAAACTTAGCAGCTTAAAATATGTATCCTGTGAGTCAGACCAATGGAGAGGTCTCCACATCTTCTAGTGCTCAGCTGGGAAGACTCAACAGCTCGGGGGGAGACTCAACAACAGGTGGGGTGAATGGATCGACTAGAGGCTGGAATCAAATCATCTAGAGCTGTCCAACACAGGAGGCACTAACCCCACGTGGGTATTGACTACTTGAAGTATATCTAATCTGAACTGGGTTGTGTTCTAAGTGAAACATGTACACACACATAAACACATATATACACATACTATTCCAAAGACTTAGTATGAAAACACATTAATAATGTGTATATTGGTTACATATCGAAATAACAATATTTGGATAGTGGGTGAAATAAAATATATTAACCACATTAATTTCCCTTGTTTCTTTTTAATTTTTAAAATGAAAACTTAAAGTTTTATGTGTAGTTCATTCTTATTGGACATCATTGATCTCATGTATATGGTGGTTAATGCTGGCTGTTGACTGGCATCTCAGCTGGGTGACTGACTCTGGAGCAGCTGCTTGTGGTCTCTTCATGATGCTAGGGCTTCCCCATAATACGGTCATCTCAGGACAGCTGAACATTTTGTAACTGAAGACTCCAAAAGTAAGCCTTCCAGTGTGGAAGGTGAAAGCTGCATTGGCTTTTTGACTTAGTCGTGGAAATCACACGCATAGCTTTTGCTGCATTCAAATGGTTACCAGTGTATATAAACCAGCCTAAACACGAGAGGAGGGGCACACTGCAGTAGAGCCTGCAGGATGGGGGCTACTGTTGCAGGCTTCTTGGAAAATACAATCTCCCACAACTTGTTATGGGAGTAGACCAACAGAATTATGAAATACCCTTCAGATCTCAGGAGCCATTTCTGAAGTTTAAGTAAAGTCCTGGCTGTGAGACAGATTAGAGTTCTTCTGGAGAGACCTTCAAATCTTAAAATTAAGCAAATATGTGATGCTCAGGAATTGCATTAATAGCCATTATTAAAGCGGAATGTAGTTTAAAGTGCAAACTGTCCTTTAGGTGTTTAAAACGCTGTGCATATGCCAAGGAAACAATCATAAATCCAGGGTTGTAGTCACAGAGTTGAATCACATGACACAATACTTCCAGGTTTTTTGTTGTTTTTGTAGTCTGTTTATCTTTCATTAACCAGTAGAAGAAGTATGTTCCTAATTCCTTAGAGATACACGTTCAAAACGGACTGGCAAAAATCTTTCCTTTTTCCAAATGTACTTAAATTTTTCTTCGTTTAAGTTAAGCTCTTTGAACATCAATTAATAATTTATACAATGAATGTGAAGATGTGTGGTATGTGTTGGCTTGAGGATAATGCGTGATTTGTAACAAGCATTAAAGTATTTTATAAGATGTAATTTATTTAATGCATTATCCTATATTTACTTTTTAGAGGGCATTGTGGAGCAGTGTACCCAGAGCATGAAATGTCATGAAAGTTAAATCAACATTGGGCTTTAGTCAAACAAGTGTAATTGGCCCAGAGGGCACCTAGTAACTATGGACTTCTGGAAATGAATGATTGTTGATTTTTGTGTGTGTGGTTTTTTTCTCAAGTAATAATAGGAATTGTCAATGTCAAGTTAGCTTAAATGTTCAGTTTGCATCGTTCCTTTTGCACCTCCTCTTTAGAGTTTCAATTGGTCAGATTATTTGCACTTTGAAATTAATCTGTTAATACAAACTATTATTTTCATCTATAATTGATTTCATTATTAATCACTGAATAATTAACCATGATTTAATTTTAATTTAATTTAATTAATCCTCAAAATAAAAGTATATAAGTCCATTACTTTCTCCTGGGTTATATGTGGAAAGCACTTTTTGATATGCATCATTATAGATGATTTGATGGACAGTGAATTGAACTTGGCATTGGGAGTGGAGAAAATATAAAACAACAAGAACAACAACAACATACAAAACCAAAAATAAGCCTGCATTATTCGTAAAAGTTATCAGAATTCTGCACTGCTTCTTAATTCTGGTTGGCATTTTATTCCTCTTCATACAGCAGCCAGAACACACTGAAAGATTTCCCTCCACTTCCAGAAAGGTGGCCAGATTCACCTGTTTGAAAAGCACACTGATATGGGCTGGATTTTATTGCACATAGAAGATGTTCAGCTCTGCTCCTAACATTTGCTTTCTAAATAACAAAGGCTCTTGAAATGAATCATGAAACTAAAAACAGGTTCTAGTACTTTTCAAAAGGATTTTCACTTATAAGAAAAACTTTTTGGCCTGTGGAACTTTTCACTTCATTCCATTTTCTTATACAAACAAGAAGGACCAACAGGTAGCATAGAATACTAATGTTTTCAATTTAGTATTATGGAGAGATATGCTACAGTCCAGTGAATTGAAGAGAAAGCTACATCAAATAACCTGAAGCAAAACTAAAGCCTTTCAGGTCTCAAGTTATTTAAATTAACTAATAAATGTATGATGCTATTAAAGTGAAGGTTAATAGCATGGCTTTGGGTCATACACACATAGGCCATATACGTTTCCTCATCTATAAATGAATGCAAGACTACCTAGTAGAATTTTGGGGAAGATTAAATAGGAAAACATAAATCAATGGCTTAACACAACACATAGCAAGGCGTCACTGTTGTTATTTTTAGAATACAGTAGAATATCAACAAACTGCCTATTGAGGGAATGTACCTCAACATGATAATTGCCATATATGACATGCCCACAGCTAACATCATACTCAGTGGTGAACTGAAAACTTTTCCTCCAAGATCAAGAACAATACAAGTTTACTCTTGCCACTTTCATTCAATGTAATACTGGAAATCCTAGCCAGAGAAAATTGGCAGGAAAAAAGATATAGAAAGCATCCAAGTCAGAAAGGAAGAAGTAAAACTGTTTCTTTTTGCAGAAGACATGACATTATTTATAGAAAACCCCAAAGACTCTACCAAAAAACCATTAGAACTAATAATCAAATTTAGTAAAATTTCAGGATACAAAAATCTGTTGCATTTCTATACGCTAATAAGAGACTATCAGAAAGAGAAATTAAGAAAACAATCCCATTTACAATTGTATCAAAAATAATAAAATATCTATGATATATTTAACGAAGGAGGTGAAATATCTGTACACTGAAAACTATAAGACATTGATGAAAGAACCTGAAGAAGACTCAAATAAAAGGAAAGATATTCTATGCTCATGAACTAGAAGAATTAATATTGCTAAGATGTCCATACTACCCAAAGCAATCTACAGATTCAATGCAATTCCTATTAAAATTCCAATGGCATTTTCCACAGAAATAAAAAAAAAAGCAATCCTGAAATTTGTATGGAAGCAGAAAAGACCCAGAAGAGCAAAGCAATCTTGAAATAGAAGGATAAAGCTGGAAGCATCACATGTCCTGGTTTAAAACTATATTACAGGGACTTCCCTGGTGGCACAGTGGTTAAGAATCCACCTGCCACTGCAGGGGACACAGGTTCGATCCCTGGTCCGGGAAGATCCCACATGCTGTGGAGCAACTAAGCTCGTGCGCCACAACTACTGAGCCTGCACTCTAGAGCCCGCGAGCCACAACTACTGAAGCCCGCGCACCTAGAGGCCATGCTCCGCAACAAGAGAAGCCACCGCAATGAGAAGCCCGCGCACCGCAACGAAGACCCAACGCGGCCAAAAATAAATTAATTAATTAAAAAAATAAAATTAAAAAAAAAGTATCAGGCAAAGAACTCAACTTAAAAAAAAGAAAACGATATTACACACAAAGCCATAGTAATCAAAAGAGTATTGTATTGGCATAAAAACTGACACACTGATCAATGGAACAGAATAGAAAGCCCAGAAATAAACCTATGCATGCATGGTCAATTAATATATGACAAGGGAGCCAAGAATTTACAATGGGAAAAGGATAGTGTCTTCAATAGCTAGTGCTGGGAAAACTGGACAGCGACATACAAAAGAATGAAACTGGACCACTATCTTATACCATACACAAAAATCAACTTAAAATGGTTAAACTTGAACTTAAGACCTGAAACCATATGACTCCTAGAAAAAAACATAGAGGGTAAGTTCCTTGACATCAGTCTTGTCAATGATTTTCTGGATATGACACCAAAAGCAAATATAACGAAAGTGAAAATCAACAACTTGGACTACATCAAAGTAAAAAGCTTCTGCCTGGCAAATAAAATCATCAACAAAGTGAAAACACAACATAAAGAATGGCAGAAAATATTTGCAAATCATATATATGATAAGGGATTAATATCCAAAATATATAAGGAACTCAGAAACTCAAAAGCAAAATAACTAACAATCCAATTAAAAAGTGGGCAGAGGATCTGAATATGTTTTTACAAAGGAGAAATCCTCTTTACGTGTGAGAAAGACCCTAGCAAATAGGAAAAGGTAAAGCCAGGATTTTAAACTGGAATTTCAAATCTTTAACTCTTTCCAAAACAACAAATATTAAAAGTTGGGTGGGAGGGAAGGAGAGAGGGAGGGAGGGTGGGAGGGAGGGAGGAAAGACACAAGGGACTTCTAGGAAGCTATGCTGTCCTTGCATCCTTGTAAGCCTGACCCAGCATTCATTAACCCCTCTACAGTCTCCCTATCTGCCCTTAGCCCAGTCATTAGAGTGTAGATGTGGCTCTGGGCAGCCTGGTGGATTCTGTCCTGTGCATTGGAACATAAAGCATATTTTCACAGCATATCTGAGAATTCTGAAAGGTTCTTGCCACCTCTGATGTCCTGGAAAATCTATTTCAAATAATCTCCAAATTGCTTTATTTATGGGGAATGGAGCCTGGTACTTGCAAATAGAAAAACGAGACAAACAAACAAGCAATCTTTGCTGGGAAACACTAGGATCTTGCTACCTAGCTTATCCAGGTTAAACATCAAAATCAGTTCACAGCAAGAGGACAGGTATTAAAGAATTATGTGTGAGATAAAAGGTGAACTGAGCAGCCAGCCCTGAGGTTAAAGCTCTCCTTGCAAAAGAGGTAAGAACGATTGACATTATTCTTATAGTAACTGAACTCACCCCATCTTTATGCTGGTCATATTGCTATGGGGCATAGATTTTTGTCATTTCAGGTGCCTGAGGTTACTCTCTTTGTCCTAGGGAGGGGCCAGGTTTTCTCTGTGTATGCAGAATCTAAGCCAGTCAGCCCCAGAGCCCATCGGAAGGAGTGGGATGGCAGAAAGCACAGGAATGTTGTGGAAGCTGTGGGGTTTCTTTTGAAAGAATGTGTTTTCAAGCTCAGTTTTTCTGGAATTTTTTTTTTTTTATTGACATATAGTTGATTTACAACATTGTCTTAGTTTCAGGTGTGCAGCACCTGCATATATATATATATATATATATATATATATATATATATATATATAGTTTTTCAGATTCTTTTCCATTGTGGATTATTATATATATATAGTTTAAATATATATAGTTTTTCAGATTCTCTTCCATTATGGATTATTATATATATAGTTTATATATATATATAGTTTTTCAGATTCTTTTTCATTATGGATTATTTTATATATATATATAGTTTTTCAGATTCTTTTCCATTATGGATTATTATATATATATAGTTTATATATATATAGTTTTTCAGATTCTTTTCCATTATGGGTTATTATATATATATATAGTTTATATATATATAGTTTTTCAGGTTCTTTTCCATTATGGATTATTATATATATGTAGTTTTTCAGATTCTTTTCCATTATGGGTTATTACAAGATATTGAATATACAGTAAATCCTTGTTGCTTATTTATTTTATATATATTAGTCTGCAACCATTAATCCCAAACTCCTAATTTATTCCTCCCCTCCTTTCCCCTTTGGTAACCATAAGTTTGTTTTCTATGTCTGTGATTCTGTTTCTGTCTTGTAAATAAGTTTATTTGTATTATTTTTTAGATACCATGTATAAGTGATATCATACGATATCTGTCTTTCTCTGTCTGATTTACTTCACTTAGTATGATAATCTCTGGGTTCATCACCTAGAAGCTATTCTTACAACTTGGGCCTGCCATCATTTATTTGGTATGAGCTCACAAGTAAAGGCTTTTTAGACACATCCTACACAGCTTCTGGAGGACAGGCACATACACAAAAGTCAAAGCTCATTCTGATCATTTTAATTTAGTCATGTGTTCACTCTCAGTGAATGAATGACGTGACACGTCCCACACTTGAAGGCTTTTGCAGCTCAGAAGACCCTGGGTAATCTGGCTCCAGCCTCTTCCTCACGATGTGATAAAGGAATAGATTTCTCTGAAGGGCTTGGCCTCTGACTGGAGTGGATGCGTCACAAGGCCTGGCTGAACTTCACAGCTCTTCATCTGGCCACAATCTGGCCTTGGATTCATCCCATTACTGCTGTGAACAAGCCCCCCAGGTGGGCCCAGCGGGAGGATCATCCACCAGAACAAGGTGAGCCAGCTTGAAACTGAAACCATGCACCTCAGATTGGGACTTGAACCCACAGTCTTTTAATTGAGATTACACACCTGGTCTCAAGACTTAATGAAGCTCATGTTCCTGAAGTCTCATGGCAGAAAGAATTCAGTGAGAGACAAAGTGATACATAAGAAGTGGATTTAGGGGCTTCCCTGGTGGCGCAGTGGTTGAGAGTCCGCCTGCCAATGCAGGGGACACGGGTTCGAGCCCTGGTCTGGGAGGATTCCACATGCCGCGGAGCAACTGGGCCTGTGAGCCACAACTACTGAGCCTGCGCGTCTGGAGCTTGTGCTCTGCAACGAGAGGCCGCGATAGTGAGAGGCCCGCGCACTGCGATGAAGAGTGGCCCCCACTCGCCACAACTGGAGAGGGCCCTCGCACAGAAACGAAGACCCAACACAGCCAAAAATAAAAATTAATTAATTAATTAATTTAAAAAAAAAGAAGTGGATTTATTTAGAGAGAAACACGCTCCACAGACAGAGTGTGGGCCACCTCAGAAGGTGAGAGGCCCCAAAATATGGTGTGGTTAGTTTTTATGGACTGGGTAATTTCATAGGCTAATGAGTGGGGGGGATTAGTCCAATTATTTTGGGGAAGGAGTGGGGATTTCCAGGAATTGGGCCACTGCCTACTTTTTGACCTTTTATGGTTGATCTCAGAACTGTCATAGTGCTGGTGGGTGTGTCATTTAGCATATGCTAATGTATGACAATGAGTGCATAAGGAGGCTCAAGGTCTACTGGAAGTTGACTTGTCTGCCATCTTGGACCTAGCTGGTTCTAACCAGTTTTTGTCATGTCCTATGGCTATATCATTCTTTTAAAGGTTGTGCCCTGCCCCCTTCCCTTGTGTTTCGAGCTCAGGACACTGAAGCTTAAAAGGCTGTGCATTTCTAACTTCTCAGGAAATAGGCATCTCTTAGGAATGGAGACTTTTCACTCAAGGCCTCCAGGTCCAACACTGACCACTGCAGGATGGTCTTTTACTAAAGTGTCTTTCCCCCCAAGGAAAGCTGCCTATTGCCTCATGCTCAGCTCAGAAATCCTCTCCTCAAATTAGTCTCTGGGATTAAGCCCACTGAGGAGGTTGACTGCCTCTGGCTGACCACCCTTTGAAATCTATGTACGATCTACTTGTTAGAGGCAATGGAAGGAGTAGAGGCTGCAGGGCAGCCTGGCTGGCTTTGTATACTGGCTCTTCTCTTTCTCACAGACAGCCTTGGGCAAATTACTGAATTTTTGTGTGCCTATTTTCTCATCTTCAAAGGGTGGAATAATAGGAGTGCTTACATCATAAGGGTACTGTGAGAGGAAAGTGAGTTAATTCGGGTAAAGTGTATAGAACAGAATAAGTGTATTGATCAGAGCTGATCACCATTAGCTGGTATTTTCATCTAGAAATCTGGGAAGTTAGTCCACTTTCTAAAGTGGGAGTTGACTTTTTAGAACGAATCTTTTCCTGAAGGAATGAGATGATAAAGAGAATAATAGGGCAGTAAGGGGGGAATCTTAGCTTGGGGTGCTGTGGGGATGGTCTGGAGATTTGAGCCATAGGGAAGGCTGAGAGGGTGGTGCTGGGGATTAGGTTCTCGTTTCCAGGAATGGCAGGCTGGGCTACATATCTTTGGTATCTTATGGGTGACAATATTGGTAACTTTAAAAGGTAAAGGCAGTATAGGTAAACAAAGTGAGACGGCTAATTATATTTACCTGAACTATAGTTTTGCCTAGGGTTACCTTGGCAGAACAGGATTAAATGAACTATAAATTCCTTGGAAGCAGAAACTGTTGTCCTACTGCTCACAGTGAGCTCTCAGTAAAGGTGTGCTGAGTAGATTAGTAAATAATGAATAAACAGCTCGAGGTCCAGGCTGAATTTACTTGGTCCATAAACCTGGCTTGGCTAAGTCCAAGGATGGCCTTTAGACCGAGCTTCAGGGATGCAGTCACTCCTACGTGTTCTTCCCCTTGCTGATTTAAGGTCTACCGAGAAAAAAAAAGGGACAGCTTAAAAAAAAAAAAGTTTAATATGGGGCAAATCACAACTGTGTCTTTCTACTTCCATTAAGGCTGATCCATATTTTCTTAGGGTCAGCTAAAGGGATGGATCAGTGATGGTTATTCACGCAATTTTCAGTTTTCTTCAGCAGGTTCTCTCTGTTTAATTTTTTTTTTTTCTGAAATGAGATGGTAGTCAATTGGAAACATAAAAATAAAATCATTAACATCTTTACTGATGTGGGTAGCAAGAGATGATCACAAACAAAAAGGCTTTCTGGATTGTGTGTTTACTGAGACATAGTTTTAGATGACCTGAATTATCTTTTAACACTGTGCTGCATGTAATTTTGCACCCACCAAAAACAACCTGTTAAACGAAATGTTTTAGTAACAATTAGTCAATTGTGACAATAGGAATGTAACAAACAGGCGAAAAATGTGAGCATCCTTTGACAATGAAAACCAAAAACTATCTCCCCCCCCAAAAAAACCCCTGAATGTAGCAAATAAATAGGAATTAAAAAAATGATGCCACAAAACAGCATACTTAAATTACATATAAATACACTTGGAATCGGTGAAACTGTTAAGTGCTCTCTTTTTAAAAATAATTGGCGGGACTTCCCTGGTGGTCCAGTGGTAAAGAATACGCCTTCCAACACAGGGGACGTGGGTTCGATCCCTGGTCAGGGAACTAAGATCCCTCATGCCCCGGGGCAACCAAGCCTGAGCGCCACAACTACTGAGCACGCGTGCCTCAACGAGAGAGTGGGCTGCAAACTACAGAACCAACGTGCTCTGGAGCTTGCGCACCACAGCTATAGAGCCCACGTGCCCTGGAGCCCGCGCACTACAACTAGAGAGAGAAAACCCGCGTGCCACAACTGGAGAGAAGCCTGAAAGCCGCAATGAAGAGACCTCAGTGAAGATCCCTCTCCCGCAACTAAAACCCAATGTGGCCAAAAAATAATAAAATAAAATAATTAGCAATTGACCTTTTTTGAATTGTACTTCTCAACGTCAAATATTGAAGTGGGCAAAAAGTTTGTTCGGGTAACATCTTATGGAAAACCCTGAACGAACTTTTTGGCCAACCCAATATTAGCTCAGAGATCAACAAACTTTTTCTGTAAAAGACCAGATCGTCAATATTTTCAGGCTTTGTGGGCCAAGAGACCAAATCGAGTATAATTAGTAGGTACCTATATAGCAGAGAGAAAACAAATTTCCACACTTTTTATTCACACAATTAAATATATAATAATAATAATTGAGTATAACTTTTGTAATGCAAGTCTACTAATGAAAATAATGGATCTTTTTTTTTGGTGTAACATTTTACTTGAGAGTCAACCTCACTGTTCCCTTCCAACTGATTGCAAATGTTTTCCTGTAAAAATCATCCTTAGTTACTGGCATCCTACAAAAACAGGCTGTTGGCTGGATTTTGCCTGCTGGCTATAGATTGCTGATCTTTGGGTTGGTTGCTCAGGAGAAGACCAGCAAAGCACTGTCCATAAAACAGCAAGTGATAGTTAAACCGTAACAGCCCTTGGTTACTGCTTTTCCATGTGCTGGTAGTGGTACAGTGCGCTAGTCTTCAAACCAAATAATAGGGAGTCCTTAACGTAAACTTGGGGTCTTTTAGTAGAGACTGAAAGTAATGTGAAAATGATAGTAAGTATTTTGACACAAGAAAAGGAACCCAGCACAGAGCAGTGTGAGCTAAGAACAGCCAACACAGAGGGGGAAGAAAAGAGTGAGTGGAAGGGATTCCCTTCATGTGAGTGGTAGAGATATAGACTGTTCCTTAGTGAGGAGGAACTAGAAATGTAAAGCAGATCCTACCCAGGATTGTTTATATTTGTGTTCAAAATACTTGTTATTAAAATGAATATCATTCTCACTCTAGAATCTGCGATGGCTTCAGATCCCTTTACCATCTTTATAAAGTCCTAAAAAATATTTTAAGTGTTTGGTATCATGGTATCTTGGCAAGTTGTATGTCGGAGTCAAGATTCTGAGCTTCAAAGTGAGGAAGAAAGATGAGTAGCCTTGACCTCACTCTCTCATCTTCTCCTCCAGCCAAACGCTCTATTAACATGACTGAAGTGTGTCTGTTACATAGAAGCCCTTAATTGTCCATATCACGTTCTATTCCACATACAACAACCAATTTAAAAAATTCTTTGGCCTGGGGCAGTAATTTATTCATTCAAAAGTGTTTATTAGTTTGTGTGAGCATTTAACCCCTTTTTCATATTTTTATTTTCTTAATTTTTATTGGGGTATAGTTGATTTCAATGTAGTGTTAGTTTCAGGTATACAGCACAGTGAATCAATTATATATAAACATATATCCACTCTTTTTTGTTTTAGATTCTTCTTTTTTGTTTTAGATCTCTTCTCTTCTTTTGTTTTAGGCCATTAGAGAATATTGAGTAGAGTTCCTTGTACTATACAGTGAGTTCTTATTTGTTTTCTATTTTATATATAGTAGTGTGTGTACGTCAATCCCCATCTCCCAATTTATCCCTCCGCCCCTTATTCCCTGGTAACCATAAGTTTGTTTTCTGTATCCGTGATTCTACTTCTGTTTTGTAAATATGTTCATTTGTACCCATTTCTTTAGATTCCACATATAAGCTATATGATATGATATTTGTGTTTCTGTGTCTACAAAGCTACAGTAATCAAAATAGTATGCTACTAGCACAGAAACAGAAATATAGATCAATGGAACAGGATAGAAAGCCCAGAGATAAACCCACACACTTAATCTATGACAAAGGAAGCAAGAATATGTAATGGAGAAAAGACAGCCTCTTCAACAAGTGTTGTTGGGAAAAGTGAACAGCTACATGTACAAGAATGAAATTAGAACACTTCCTAACACCATACACAAAAATAAACTCAAAATGGATTAAAGACCTAAATGTAAGGCCAGACACTATAATACTCTTAGAGGAAAACATAGGCAGAGCACTCTGACATAAATTGCAACAAGATCTTTTTTGACCCACTTCCTAGAGCAATGAAAAGAAAAACAAAAATAAATAAATGGGATCTAATTAAACTTAAAAGCTTTTTGCACAGCAAAGGAAACCATAAACAAAACAAAAAGACAACCCTCAGAATGGGAGAAAATACCTTTTCATATTTTTGTGTCCCTAGGGAAAAGCATTCTTCTTCTAGGAAAGGACTCAGGTAAAGAACTCAGACTGCTGGATTTGAATCTCAATACTACCCTGTAAGCCCTTGGGCAGTCACTTTTTTTCCCCTCATTATCAGTTAGCTCAGCTGTAGAATGGGGATAACAATTTCTACCTCAAGGGATTTTTGTGAGCAGTAAAGGAGTTAATCCACATAAAATGCTTAGCATTCTGCCTGATACATATTATTATATATGCTCAATAAATATCAGTTACTTGTATGATTATTATTATTATTAAATTTACCTATGATATTTATCATAATGACAATATCATTTTTGACATCAAATAGACAGTTTACAAATTCATTCACAAATATTTATCAAACATTTACTCTGTGCCAGGCATTACTGTAGGCAAAGAATATACATAGCGTAAACACAACAGATCAATATCTGTAGTCTACGATGATAATAGATCAATATCTGTATCTATGATGATAAATGCTATGTGGAAAATTAACACTGGAGTAAGACAGGGAGCATTGAGGGAGGAGAGATTGCAATTCAGCATAGGCTGGATGATCAGGGAAGTCTTCCAGGATATGGATGGCCTTTCCTCCTGAGGGGCTGAAAGACCTAGGTTAGGTTGCCAGAATTAGTGAATAAAAATACAGGATGTCTAGTTAAATTCAATCTGGCATCCTGTATTTTATTTGGCAACCATGGCTGGGGATGGGGGATGAAGAGGGAATCCTGAGGGTTTTGTTTTGGGATAAAGGACAAATAAGTTTCACTGATAAATTCCAGTGGGGCGGGGCTAAGACGCAGTGTGAGGTGTTTGTCTGCACTGCTGCAGAGGCCTGGGCCAGGCTCCCTTACTTGGAGTACTGAGGTTCTGTAATTTTCCTGATTCCTGCCTTCGAGTGGGTGGGAAGTGGAACAAGGGGAGCTTGGCTTCCTCTTAAGTCCTGATATTTGTTGCTTGGGGTCATGGAAAGTCAGACTGAAAATGATCTGCGATGTCAGGTTAGACAATCCTCAGGAAACAGACCCAGAAACGTCAAATGAGTTGCTCAACATTGTGAATATAGTTCCTCTCTGAACCTGGATTATTGATTTAGATGCTGCAATAAAAATAAATTCTCCATATACAATTTTCTATTGTTTTTCCTCTGTAATTTTTCATCTAGGGTTTAGGATAGCACAATTTCCCCCAGAAGGAGGATTTCAAAAGTGAGTAGTGGTAGTTTCCACCATACAATGTAATTCTTCCAATGATTAAATGCTGTCTCTTATACACAGTGAGGGGAGAGTTGGTTTCATCTCAGCTTGGGACTATGGTGATAGTGTTGACTATTGCATGAAATTGAAAGATGGAGCCAGTTCCATGTTAAATAGGGGGAAAGGGGTTTTGTTCGTTTTTGAAAGTTCAGTTTCTAGAACACTGCCTAGTACATTGTAGGTACTCCGTAAACATGAATATGAATAATGGATAAGGATTTGTGGTATTATGAGATTTTTTTAAAATCAAAACTTAATTTTTGTTAAATCACTTTGAAATAATGCTTATTTGCATGCTTCTGCACAAAATAAGTGTGTTAGAGATGTTTTCTTGCAGATGCTGAAAGAAATGTGTGTCACAGTGATTCAGAGAATAGGCCCAGATAATCCTCACTTCAAACTTCCTAGCCGTGTGACTTTTCCTTATCTTTGTACCTCAGCTCCCTCTTCTATAAAATAAGAGCAATAATACTAGTATCATACTAGTGTCTCCTTTCTCATTAAATTATTGAAATAAGTCCATACGTAAAACATTTAGATCAGTGCCTGTTGCATACAAGGCACTAGAATGTTAGCTATTAATCTTATCTTAATCTTTTATTAGTTCTAATATATTTATATATATTTCTTTGTTTGTTTTTTATTGGCCTCACCGAGAGGCTTGAGGGGAATTTTAGTTTCCCAACCAGGGATCAAACCCGCGCCCCCTGTAGTGGAAGTGGGGAGTTCTAATCATTGGACTGCCAGGGAATTCCCCCTAACATATTTATATTATCTCCAGTATAATGCTTAGCACATTGTCTGATATCTAAAAGATTATTGAGTGACTAAATAATGTCCATATATTAGAAAAAATGTAAACTATTTACTATTTAGAGTCCTTCTGAAGATATTGCAAAAGAGTGTAATGAGTAAAAATATCACTACTTAACTAGTCCAGTCATTGATACCCTAGAGAGAGAGGAGGCTGAACAATTACAAGGATGAATAAGCCTTTGTCATTGACCTCCCCTGAGCTGAAGAGCAAGCATTTTTATATGGGAAGGATGCACTGTCTTCCCCTTTTAATATGGGTCATGTCCACCTTGGCAAGTTTGGGGCCTCTGAGCTTTTGTTGTTGGGAATCCAAAGAAAATACAACGGAGAGTGAGGTGGAAGAGTGACTTGTCAAGATGTCTGTTTGCACCATTTTCCCTTCCACCTATGCCTATGCACAAAGTATACCACAGAAGTAAGTAAGTAAGTAAGTAACCCCAAACTTAATCCATCACAACTTGGCTTTCTCTCTGCCATGCCAATAAGTACACTTTGGCTAAACTTATGGGTATTCTTCCTATGAGTCAAACCCAGTGATTCCTTCTCAGCACTCGCCTTGATTCTCTGAAGTGTTTCCAGCATGCTCTCCTTTGTGAAAGTACTATATGATTGGAATCTAAAACATGCCCCCCACCCCTACCCCAACTGTCTCCTTGGGCTGTTCCTCTCTCCTCACTTCCCTATAGTGGCTCCTCTTTATTTCCCTGTTATATATTTATGGTTCCCAGTGTTCTATATTTAGATTTCTTTTCTTCTTATAATTTCATCTTCACTCATGTTTTACAGTTATCGTATATTAACTAGTGAAGTAGGCTAAACAATGGCCTCCAAATATATCCGGTCCTAATCCCTAGAACCTGTAGATGTTACCTTGCAGATACGATTAAGATAATGGTCTTGAGATGGGGCGATTATCCTGGATTATTCTGAATCATCCAGGTGGGCCCTCAATGACAACACTTGTGTCTTTAAAAGAGAGAGGGAGTTGGGGATGTGATATAGATAGCAGAGGAGAAGACACTGTGAGGCAGAGATTGGAACGATGAGGTCGCAGTACAGGAGGTACCAGAAGCCATCAGAAGCTGGAAGAGGCAAGAAATAGATTCTCCCCGAGAGTCTCCGGAGGTAGGGAGCATGGCCTGCCAGCACCATGACTTTGGCCCAATGATACTGATTTTGGAATTCTGGCCTCCAGAACTGTGAAAGAATAAAGTTCTGCTGTTTTAAACCCCAAGTTAAACAGCGGCCACAGGAAACTAATACAACTAGAAAATCTAAAATATATGCCTTTAATTACTACCTCTTTTCTGAGTGCCAGATCTACAAAATCAAAGACCTCTGGACATCTCCGCCATATTTCCCATTTAACATTCGAGCTAGTCACTACTGAGTACTTGCAATGTGCCAGTACTTGCAATGTGAAATGTAAAGCCTTAGATAAATATTTTCTCATTGAATTCTCATTGAATTCTCACACCATCCCGATCAGGTGAATACTTTGTTATCCTCACATTAGAATAAGGGACGTGAGACACAAAGAATTTAAGTAGCTTGCCCAAGATTGTAAAGATGCTAGAACTGGGATTTTGGTCCCAGTGTGGTCTGGCTTCAGAGTCAATCACTAAAGACAGTGCTCTGCTGCCTCAAATTACCTGACATCTCAGGCTACTCAGAGCCTGTACCATGTCCAACCAGCAGTGTCCAGGCTCTCTGAGAACAGATCACTTTAGTTGGATTCAAAAAACATTTACAGAGCCCCTACATCCTGCTAGGCATTCTGTGCCAGCTCTTTGCAGCCATGACCAGAGGCAATCTGTTGTTCTTGTTCAAATAGCAAACTACCTGAGCCTAGAACACTTCCCAAATCTCATGCGATTTAAGAGTTAGACCTTACTTCATGAGGGCGATCTGAACCTGATCTGAATTACTGTTGCCTCCTAAAAGCCTAATATTTACTAACAAACTCTGTTCTTAGAGTGCTGTGGCTGTCACGTTGCCGTGGTCACTTTCGCTGGGTTGCTACTGGACCCTGGGGCAAAGTAGAGAAATGGAAACTGCAAGCATCACCCCTTAGTATTTATAGAGTTCGACCTTCTGTGCCATGTGTGGTACATCTGGAGGCCCTGGACCCTGGGCTGTCCAATATTCCCCTCTTGGTTCTTCCCTTATAGTTATACTAGAAATGTGGACAGTAAGTACAATAGCTACAATATCTTAGTCATCTACTAGGTTCCAAATAGTCTACCTATGCTATCCATTTAATCCTTTCCACAATTCTGCAAGGGAAGTATTATTATTGCCATTTTAGAGATGAGAAAGCTCAGGCTTAGGGAGGTGAACTAATTTGTCCGAGCTCTTACAGCTTCTTAGTGGCAGGGTAGAGTTAGGATTTAAAGAATCAGACAGTTAAAATTATTAAACTAGACTGAGACATTTCTTAACATAATCTAAGTTTCTTCTTCAGGTTGCCTTGGGCAGTGCCGAAGGAGAGGCAGGAGAGAACCAGGTACATGGTTCAGGAAGTTTCTCCCTCCATTCCCCAGGGAGCCAGATATCATGATTTCTGCCTCTGAGATTGCCTTGTGCTTGGGCACAAAGGAGTTTAGTAATGATACTGATATTATTTTTATGACATATGTCTAAGCCTTTCTACGATACTGAGTACTTTAGCACAAAAGAGCTCTTCCCATAAGTGGGGGTGGGGGACGGTAGGACTTTCTCAGAATTCTGTGTTGGGATATCCCCTTTGTGAAGAGGAGGGTTTCCTGTGAAGCTAAAGAAGTTTACATTTTCAGGGACTCTAATTTGCCAAGGCATATGCTTTTGTAAAATTTGAAAAAGTAGAACATTTTAACCACATCAGTTAAGCCTGCTCTCTCTTTCCACATGGAATTCCTCTCCACGCCCCTTCGTGTTGGGTGGTGTCAGATTGGCTGAGGACGTTTTGGGTATTTGGCTAATGGTAAACTGAATTGGGGATCCTTTTAGTTTGGGTTTGGTGGGATGTGTATATTTATGTGGATTGCGGTCACTTCCAGGTGTAGCTAAGTTCTGCTATCTGTCCTCATGCAGACACAATTTCCAAAATACTCCCACTACCCACTCATTTGCAGTCATGGAATGAAGACACAGGGTTAGAGGTTATAATGTGATCTGAGCATATCCTTACAATGCCAGAAATATGTGGATATAGAGGACTAAAAAGGTTTGAAATGCTCAGAGCCAGAAGCCCATTTGTGGAAAGTTCTTCAAATCATCCCACATGAACAACTGTAGGCAAAGGTTTTGGTTCTCATGGATGTGGTTAATGCAGAAGTTCTCTCCTATCAGGAGATTCATGAGGGAGCAATTAGAGTATGCAACCTGAAAAAAAAAATTAGGAAAAATATACTATAGGGTGTATCAGGAAGGTAATTAAGAACATTATTTTATGGATTTTGTGATGTTTGTGGCATTTGTCAGCTTTTTAAGTGTAAAATTTGTGGTGATTTCTTCTTCTAATTAAATAGTCACATTTGTGTCTATTATTTGTTATTTTGCACTTTTTCTATGAAAGAGGGCTCCTGTAATTGTATAAGCTTCAGATCTCACAAATCCTGTTTCTGCCTCTGTCACTGTGGTCCTTAAAAATGCACTAACTAATCAGACCCTTCGTGAATGGTTGGTGGCAGGAGAAAGATGGAAGAATCCAGTCTATGTGCTGCCAGGGGAGAGGTCTTGGAAATGATCTGGGACGGGGGCTCTCAGGCTCTGGTGTGAATGATCAGGTCCCACACACTGCCTGGCCCCCATGCCTCACCCACACTCTCAACAATTTTTTTCCAGCAAGGCTGGTCTAATGAGCAGGCAGCTGTCATCACTCCAGAGCAGTGAAGCCTTCCCCAGCCTGCTACCGTGTCTCTTCTCTGCCTCCTACAAGGCCTAAAATGTCAGAATTATAGGCACATTCCTTTGGGTTCAAAAAGTTTTTCAGTCTTCAAGCAAATGTTCTTACAATCAATTTCATCATAAGTCAGTATTAAGTATCCCTCAGTCCTGAGGCTTAGGAAATGCAGAGGATGATGCAGACTTAACAGGTTTTGAACGTCTACTATGAATCAGGTCTTACATGCACTGTATCATGTCTAGTCTCAGTTCATGATCCAACAGAAGATGCTTAGAAGGGCCACCAAATATTGGCTGAACAAGATTTCACAGAGATTAGGGCCCCAAATAGTTAAATGACAAATTAAGAGACAAGAGCTTAAAAAATGTCAGGCATTTCACAATCATGCCTTGGGCCAGCCCTGCTTTTACTGTTTTTCCCCAACTCCCCAGAAATGCTTATTACTACTTTTCCTAATCACACAGGGCAGGGTGGAATACACTCTACACCATGGAGGATGTAAAAAAAATAACCCCTGGGCAATGAAAGTATGTTCACCTAGCATAAGGCACATAATTAGGACTAAAAGCCAAATGACACCTAGATTTCAACAAAAATCAGTTACCAAAGGAGAAAGGGTCTTCATGACAACCAGAACCAGACAGTTAAACATGAGCTTTCAATGGTTTGGAGTGTTTAGGTTTTGCAATGGTGCGGTTTGGAAACTCTCCAGCAGAAAAACTATTTTCTTTTAAGAGGAGAGCTCTCTGTAATATTTTCTTTGCTGAAATAATGTGATCCTTAATGACGTCTTATATGACCCAAACTTTAAATGGATCCATTATTTTAGCTGACTTCATTCTTACTAGGTTTTTACAGGTCAGCAATGAACTATCAACAGCTTCCTGATAATTATCCTACTCACCCAAAGAACTGTTAGCCTGCTGGTCTTATCTATGTTAAAAGGAAGCTGTTATATGTACCAGACTTCCTCAGTGAATAATACAAATCAAACTGAAATTCTGCAGAAAGGGCCAACATTGTGAGGTTTGAGAATGAAAAAACAGGTTGAAAATGATGATGCTACCCTGTCTTCAGCTCCTTACTTGCTGAAATTCTGTGTTTCGTCTGGCACAGGAATGGCTTTACGGTAGAGTCAGCAGCATAACTAGTTGGGTCAGGAGAGGCTCTCTGGGTGGCTTTATCAAAATGTGTGGACACTCAGCATATGCAGTTAGTTACCTGGGTGATCTAGTTTGAGAAGCAATGTGGAAGGCACCTCAAGTAGCAACTAGTAAAGTTCCCAAAGGAAGTTAATTTTCTACAATTAGAGACTCATTCCTTTGACTATGAAATCTTTAAGAGTCTGCTATTGAAATACCACTATAGTCTTTGGTTGTCACCTACCCCCAAAGCAAGACAAGATTCTGATAGGAGGGGAGAGAGGCATGTTTTTACAACTGATGCAGAGAATCCCAGGAAGAAGAAACGTGATGAAGTAGTGAGCTTGCTTTCTTTAAATGGCAAAGGGAGTAGGGAGTTAATGCTGTTCTCATCTAGTAATTTGTAAATGGGTTGTTGGAGCATATGGGTCTTAACATGTTCCTAGATTGTGGGTGTGTGTATATGTGGACCTAAAATGAAAAGGCTTACTATTAGATTCCACCTCTCGTCAGCACAGTACAAAGTTCCTCAGGCAAAGGCATGGTTTATAATTAAAGGATTTCTGCATTTGCTAATTGCCCATGGCATGTACCCTTTCTCTCCAAGGCAAGCTTCTGAATTTCAATGATGTTTTATTATAAATCTATTTCTCATCAGGTTACAGACTATCCCAAATAGCAGATTAAATTCAAGCTGCTCAAGTAGAATTGGAGAGAGAGACTCATTTAGATGACCTTCTCTTAGAGAGGTCATTCTATCCTATATTAGGCAAAATGAAACATAAACGGGGCATTTGACCCAAGGCACAATACATTTTTTATCGCTCGCTGCGGTGATAATGCAAGTTTTTGAATAGCTAGTTGTATGGTGGTGACTTTGTACATTAAACCAAGCACAGATCAGATTACATTGTCAAGAAGTTCAACAAAACTAGTATTGTTACCTCAGAAGATCAAGGGACACTCCCTCAGAAGAAATGAAGACTGAATAGACATAGAGTTTAATATTTCCTCCCCTTCACGCCACTTTTTGGGTAAATATTCTGAACTTGTTTATAAACTCTGCTAGAGATCCATCAGTGATCCAGAAAAGTAATGCGGAAAGGTGAGGGAAAGACCTACTGGTGACCATCAGGTTATATTCCAGTTCTTTTTAAATGTACCATTTAAAAAAATGGCTGGTTAGCTGTCATTTTCCTATGTCAATGGTACAATCTGATTATCACTCTGCATAAGTTACTGTAAATAATGTTTTAAAGAATAGGCAGGGTATAAATATAGGAATACAATACTGAAAATGAAATAAAATATATCATAGAAATCTGTCTCCTCTCTATGTCCTTTTTAAGGTGATCTCTTCCATCTCCATGTATTTGAAGACATTTTTATGGTGATGGATCTCCTCTTCTTTCTGCCTCCACTGTGGCCATCCTGTATGGGTCAGTGGCTTCTTTGATCACTATTCAGAGTGATAAACCCACTTCACAGTACAATCTACTACTTGAATATCTATATGTATGTCCATAAGAAACTGAGAGAAAATATCATGAAGTGATACGATGGCCTCTGATATTTTCTATTGCACACCATTCTATTTCACAGATATTGCCGGTCAAGACCACCAAAATGATTGTGTGATCCAGAGTTTGAAAAACAGTAGTCAAAGCTAGCATCACCATTTGCCCGGATATCTGCAGCAGCCTGTTAGCTAGTTTCCCTTTTTCTATGTTTTCCTCTTTGATTCCTTATTCCATAGAGCAGCAAGGAGACTCTCAAAAGATAAATCAGAACATGTAACTCCCCTGCACAAACACTTCAGTGGCTTCTTGCATTCAAAGTCCGAACTCTTCACCATGGCCTACAAGATGGAGCCCTTGACTTCCTCTCCAGCCTTATCTTATGACCTCTCTTCTTCCTCAACATACTCTGGCCCTCCAGAACTTGTGTCAGTACCTCCAGGACACCAGATTCTTGCTGCCTGGGTATCAGATGCTCTGTCTGCCAGGAACACTCTTTCCCCAACTTCTCATGGCTAGCTGTTGCTTATCCTTTAGTTGTTGGCTTAATTATTTTCTCTGCAGAGAGGCCTTTCCTGACCATCCCTTCTTATTATCTATCTCAGCCTATTGTTTGAACATGTACCACGTTACAAGAACGAGGAAAAAATATGGCAGCTAGAGAACTGACCAAGTAACACGTAGGGTGGGGTGGTGGGAGGAGGACCCTGGGCAGGAAATCGCACAGCTTTGGGGGCTGGGCCGTATTCATCTTAGGATCAAGAACTTGGAGTTTGGAAATGTGACTTTAGGTGAGGCATCTTGCCTTTTTAGTTTAGTATAGAATCACATTAATTTTGAAAATGCTACATGTCTCTATTGCAGAAGAATGAAGTAAAGGAAGGATGTAGTTATACGTAGGCCAACAGTTTAAAGAGAAGCCATCAGGTCCCAGAATTAGTGGTGACAGAGGTAATCAAAGTGACAGGCCGCACAGAAAGACAGTGCTCAGGTACATGGGTCAGAGGCTGCTGGTAGGGCCAGCTCCTGCCAGCTGGCTGTTCTTTTTGAGATCTCTTCTTGGCTCAGAACTTAATTAGAGGGTTTTATGTGGTGTTTGAATAAGGAAGATGTTTCCATCTTCTCTAACTTTGGAGATCCTTCCTGTTACGGAGACCATGGATAACCTACCAGTTTACTACACCGGAAGTCCTGGTGAAGAGGCACCGTAAACCTCTTTGTCCTAGGGATTAAAGGTCCCTCTTTCTATCCCAGCAGTTCCAGATCTACAAGCAGATTTTGTACACAGTGTCACCCCTCACCAGCAGCCAGCTGGAGGATGGAGATCTGGATATACCTGCTTTGGAGTCCAGGTGGGACTTGGAAAAAGATAAATTTGGCTGGGCCTCAAGGTAGACGTCCTTAGAGAGAATTCCCTGAAGTCAGATATTGGGAGCATCATCTGAACCTCCTGGGGCCTGATGCCCAGGAGAGCACCACCTGGCCCCGGGTACCCCCCTCTGCCACTGGGGGCTTTTGCTTCTAAGCATTAGGGCCCCACTCCAGCTCCTGCGGTAGAGCTAGCCTGCAGAGCACCAGGCACGCTCTGAGATACACCACCATGCACTTTCTCACTTCCTATTGCCCAGTCTACCCTTCCAGCTTGGCCCACCATAATAATCTTATGTTTATTCCTTCTCAGCTCAGCACCGGGGGATCGTTTCTCCAAATCTATGACATAAAGGTACATGTGGGTGTTTCAGTCCATATCTTTCTGGGCCCCTATAATTCCTCAACAGAAATTTGTGTTAACTATTTTGCTCCTCCCCACACCCCCTGAGGCTCAACCTTGAATAGAGTTTACTATGGCCCCGTCATTTTGAAGGGATTAATTGTTGTTGTGAGTTCTCATAGAAAAAAATCTGTCTTAAGAACTAGGAAAAAATATCCATCCCCAGGGTTCCTGCATCCGACTCTCAACCTCATGATTTAATCACTTCATTTTAGAATAATGCACTCAGCTATTTCTATGTCAGCCATTGACTTTTCCCAAGTAATGAATAATAAGGAAAATGTGGCATTAACTAAGGCAGCCTTGCCATGAGGTTAAAGGAACACAGACAGCTGATCTCTAGCATCTCTGGACCTTTGGAACAAACCTAGTTTCTCCCTACGGCCAAAATGCTTTGAATTAAAATTTATTAAAAACAAAATGAACTGGCTATTTTTGGACTAGAGTTTGACCTCTTACCTAAATCCTGATTGAAAATGGTTTGTGAAGTTCTGTAAGAGCAGCCATTCTTTTCCTTTCTTTCTCTTTCCCTTCCTTCCTTCCCTGCTTCCCTTCTTTCTTTTTCTTTCTTTCTTTCTTTCCCCTTCCTTCCTTCTTCTTTCTTTTTTCTTTCTTTCTTCCTTCCATCCTTTCTTTCTTTCTTTCTTTCTTTCTCCTTCAATTATAATTCTGGAATAATGTAACAGATAAAAAATATAGGAAACAACTGGGAATTCAACAGCATTTCTGGAATTATGAGGATGAGCCACTGACAGGCAAAGCAATAACAAAAAACAGACTTCAACTGGCAAGAAGCAGCTGGTCACTGCCTGCAGGGGATGGTCAAGTCAGAAATTTGACTGTTTCATGTGTTTGGATAATGTTATCTAACACAGATGCTGAAACAACTTATGCTATAATGATATCATATTTGCTATGTTCTACTTAATTGTAATCAAAGTTCAATTTCCTAGTGCTATTAAACATAGTAAAATACATTGTAAGCATTTATTAGCCAAAACTGGATTTAAACAAACAAAGTGGCATTGGCCCCAAATGAAAGCAAATTGGACTGAGGCCAAAGATGAAGGGAGCCTTATAGATAAAGTCACAGCAAGAGACTAAAACTGGGGCCCCTGCGTTTGAGAAGACTATAGTGCTCTTCAGGGAGACACCACATTTGTCCACAGGCTTTGAGAGAATAATTTACATTTCAATTTTACAACTGATATTTGTGATCAGTGCTTCAGTTAGGTGTACAAAATCTTTAAGTGGGAGAGTATGGTGATACGTCTATGGGTTTGTGAATGTTGAACTGAAACCCCTACATTTCATTTCTGCTATAACTTCACAATGGCCAACAGATGATATGAAATGCTGCTGTCAGAGAGGAATGAACTGAAGGCATAATCAGAATCCTGTATGGTGGATGGATGACCATGAGATCTTAGATTTTTGAAGAACTAAACAGACTTAAAATATACTGTCCCAGGAATGAAGACGCAGACGTAGAGAATGACTTGAGGACATGGGGAGGGGGAAGGATAAACTGGGATGAAGTGAGAGAGTGGCAATGGACTTATATATACTAACAAATGTAAAATAGCTAGCTAGTGGGAAGCAGCCGCATAGAACAGGGAGATCAGCTCAGTGCTTTGTGACCGCCTGGAGGGGTGGGGTAGGGAGGGTGGGAGGGAGACGCAAGAGGGAGGAGATATGGGGATACTTGTATATGTATAGCTGATACGCTTTGCTATAAAGCAGAAACTAACACACCACTGTAAAGCAATTATACTCCAATAGAGATGTTAAAAAAATATATACTGTCCCTTTGTTCTCGTAAGCCTATTAGTATTTTCAGACCACATACTTTTTAAAATTTGAGCTATACAGTCACTATACTTAAATGTTGTAAGAAAATAAGAAAAGTTTTTATCAATACGCTTATTACTATAAAATTTGAATAAGTAGTAACATAACATCCTTATACAAGTAAATGTTATATTTTAAGTTTTATAGCTCATGTATGAAAGCACAATTTGAAATCTAAAACTGAGTATTCTTCATAAATCACTTGATTAAAAAACAGAATGTGGTGGAAACTTTTGAAGTATTCCCAGAAACACTGAAGAATAAACAAGAGAGAAAAGTTAAATCTGCAATGAAATCCATTAATCATATGTAATTGGGGCTTCAGAAAAATGAGTCATCAAATGATCATAAGTTTGGAAACTGTTTCATGATGGCATTGAGGATATTTATTAAAACTTTAAAGTTGACCATATTCCAACTGACAACATTATCTTCCTAAATAGAGAATTTTACTAGAGACACACAGGACATATTTAGGCTATTTAATCTAGATTATTTGCCAGGTGATTTTTAGGTAACCATAGTGATCAGACCTTAAGGATTTACAAAAGGTTAACAGCAGCTGATAGCACTAGATTGATTCAACAGTCATTTATCTGTATTAATGAATAGGGAATGAGAAAGGATGTGGGAAAGAACAAATACCTAGAGAAAAAATTAGGGGAGATATAAGCAGATGTGTACACCCATAGGCTCACTTCCCACTACGGCTGTGACCAAACCCCCTCCCGCAAGACACACACACACACACACACACACACACACACACACACACAACTGCAACTCACCTATTCAGGGGTTGTGCACTGCATTGGGATTTAAGGGAAGCTAAAGGCTCAGGCTACCCAGGTTTTAGTGCAGCTTGAAGTACAGTTTGCAAAGCGTCTGGTTAATTTGATCAATACGGGCATTCAAAATCAATAATGTAAGTTCCAGAGTAAATGTTTTGATCAAATTGGTCTTTAATTAAATTTAGAAGACAACTGAAATTTCCATTTTGCTCTATTAAGCATAAGAAGTTTAACCAGACATCTGGCTGTTTAATATCATGTAGATAAAACAACTAAATAATTACCTTGTTTTTCAATGTTTTAATCCAAATGTTTGCTAGCTTTAGACACAAAGCAGATTAAGACTTAGTCATGATAACTCAATTTCTTTGATTTATGAAGAAAGTGTGACTCAAAATAATGATCTATCCAATAAGCAAAGGGTAATTACTTTCATGTCAGAAATATTTAAAAGTCATCTCTGCACTTGGTCGAGAATTATAACATATAAAATAGAAAACATTGCAAGGTACTACATAATTATAATGTTATAGTAAAATTTAAAGTTAAATATGACTATTCTTAATGTTTTATTTTTATGATTATTGACTTTATTTTTTAAATAATGAATTAAAAATATAGATGTGTTACTCTGAGAAAGAAACGGACTAACCTGCAGGAGTTTCCAGTGCTCCAGAGAGTTCAAGGTGCCGGTGTCACATGTACACACCTGTGACTGGTGACTTTCTCAACAAGCCCTGTAACCCAAAGAAGGACAGAGATAATGTTCCAAGACATGTCAGGAGTAGAAGATTAGAATAAACTAGACAAGTCACAAGTGCTCACAAGAAGCATTTCTTTTTAACACACAGTAAAGTCATATATTCTTGGTCAGTGCAAGTACGTTGAATTACTGCTCACAGAGAACTCACGCTGAGTAGATGGGGACAGTATGGCTACCAGATTAATGCCAGTGGAGGGAAAACCAAATATCTTCAGAATTTTAATGGAAACCAGGGAGAGGTTGTGGAGCAAAGAATCTCATGTGCCATTTGTTTTCTTTTTTAATATTGTAAAATGGCTTTCTGATAAGAAAAAATCAAGAATGTCACTTCTTTTATGCTAAACAATGACCTCATTGAGTAATTACAAATATCAAAACCTGGAGGGCAGTTCTATGGCCCTTTAGAGTTATCTAAACTGTGGCTACTCAATTATGTGTTAGTGCAAACTCCCTTTTAACCTCTAGGACCCCGGCTAGAGTTGAGGCTTCTTAGAAATCGATCTCCAGTCAGAAGCTTCCATGGTTCAAATATTAACAACTTTGATAGCTCTTGCTTTCCCCCTACACCTTCTCAAGTAATGCCTAATCCACTAGCATCCTGAAGCCTTTCTTTTATTAGAACGTTAAACTTGAATCTCTTTTATCCCATATTGCTAGAATAAACTCAGGTGTCTTAGTGCTTAGAGAGTCTGCAGTTGGTTTTCCCATTCATATTTTACTTAAGGAGCCCAGAATTTTCAAGGTGGTCAAATTTATCTTCCCAGAGTCCAACTTGAACAGTTTAAAAAAAAAAAACCTGTCTTTTAAATGTGTTCATCATCCTAGTAGCTTTGGGAAAAAAAACTTTCTTTTAAAGATTATTTGTTGTGTTCAGCTTCTCAGACTTTCTAAGACAATGTGCTTTTTGGTTGCTTACAATATTCTGGAGCAATTTCTCCCAAACATCAGGATAACATTAATTGTACTATTTAATTTGTGATTTCTTTCTTTGCAGCAGCTAATTTTGAGGTTAAGGGAAAGAAGAGGAAAAGACTTTAACAAAGAAAGTGATGGTAGAAATGTTAAAAAATAATCCTTTCAAACAAGGAAGTATATGCATTATTGAATCAGTGTATGGTCTAAGCATGTGAGCAAGTATATTTTTTGTAGCTGCTATAAATTCATATGGCAGTTATGCAATTTCTGGATTTGGCATATCAAAATGGTGCTAGTAAAATGGATATATACCATGTTTAATTATCTCTGAAATGTTGAAAGTTCATATAAATCAACTATCCATGGCCAATAAATATATCAACATACAAGGTATGTTGTACAAGGTAAGAATTGGCTAAAAATGTATATGAATGAGCTGGATATACCCATAGAAGATGGTCTTTTTTTTCCCCCTTCTCATAAGGTACATACATAGTTTGGCCAAATTCCTTTTAGAATAAAGGAATAATTCATTATATTCCCCCTTTCTGCCCTTCTCAAAGCTTTACAAGCACCACAACTAAACATCGCCATTTTCTTCAGAGAAGTTAAATATTCTTCTAATACAAATTGCAGAAGGAAAAACTCATAAATATGACTTTGGGGAAAAACAGTTTACTTATTCATATTTGGTAGGTTTTGAAAATACATGTATATTTCTAGTTTACATTTTGCCAAATGAATGTGACTTTTGAATGTCTCTTTTGTTTGGAGGAAAGAAAACAGTCTGGTCCAAGGGACTTGCAACATTGATTTAAACGGCAAGCGTTTCACCAAGATGTCAAAACAGGAAGAACTTCCGGCATAATCGGCACTGATAGTAGCAGAAGAAAATACTGGCTCGTCTTTCTGATGAAAACCTTTATTAAAGCATGATCTGTATTGAGTTTGATTTTAAGAGTGATGACACAGGACTGTGTTGCTTGCATATTGAATTTCCTAAGCTCACTGATCTCTGACTGTGCAAAGAACTATTTTTATGTGGTCATATACTTCAAATAAATACTCTTAAAAATAAACTTAGGAAATGACACTTAGAAGATGCTCAACTGTAGAGTACAGATGTTTTTATAAGATGTTCACAGGTGAGAATGCAGTCCATACAAATGACCCTCTGTGTGGCTAGAGGATCTCTTCAAACTGAACGATTTGTTATCGATTATTTAAATACACTCAGATAGAAGATGAAACAGTGTGATCCCAAGAAAGGGGTGCTGGCCCGTGACTGAGAGCAACTGAGTCTCGCTTTAACTTTTCCAGGACTAGCTATGTAAACTTACGAAAAACTACCTAGACTTTCTTCATCTCTAAAATTAGGACTGCACATTGGTCAGAATAATTTTGAAGATAAAATGAGATAGTACAGAATGAAAAGGTTTGAATAGTTTAAAATATAGAACTAAACTGTTGATTGCTAATAACCATACAAGTAATAAAATGATGGACTGCTATTCCCAAGACTAGAAGCTGTATGACTTAGCATGTTTCTGGACTTTGATAGGCCCTGAATAAACATTTATTTCCCTGAAAAAAACATGGGGAGAGTCATTTTGTAAGCAGCATTCCCTGGGAAAAGAGGTAATGTAGTTTCCCAAGTGAGTTTTAATTTTTACACGAGGCCCTTTAACTGACTGCTGTTCTACTAACCCTAACAGGACGGCAGAGAGCTCTCTGGTTTGCCCTGCAATGTGGACTTCTGCACGGGCATGCCCGGAGAAGGACACCTGTCTGTCCCTCAGTTGCCTCAGGAACCACTGGGCTTCGCCCTAGGAAGGCGGTGAATGGCAAGGAGGTGGGGAGTAGCCCAAATTCCCCACATTGCCACTGCTCTGACCCTGGGGAGGGAGAGGGGCAAGGAGTTTCTGCAGGGTCCTGTCACTTTTGGTGGAAAGGATCAAAGAGCAGAAGCAGGGGAAGGTGGATAATCAATGGAAAGAATGGACAGGGCTGGTGTGAAAAGATCAAGAGCGAGACAAGAATCCGGGGAGAGAAAAGAAGTGTTCCTAACAGCAGTGTTCTGAGCTCTTCTCTCTCTCCTTCTGCGTAGAGCTTGAGGGAATCACTGCATACTTGTTTGCTGCTTATTTTCTGAAACCATTCCTGAAAAGGCAGGAAGCAGACAAAGCAAAATGGGAAGGGCAGCACAACTGCTAAGTGAACTTGGTGCAGACTCTGAACCTCCCACCCCGTTACAGTGTGTGTGTGTGTGTGTGTGTGTGTGTGTGTGTGTGTATGTGTGTGTGTGTGTGTGTGTGTGTGTGTTTTTCTCGTAGGCTCTCTGGAAGGCTGCTGGCTTGCTAGGTCCCCCTGCCAGGGTGGCAGGCCTTCCTGACTGAGGAAGAAACTCCCATTGGCCCAGGCAGGTGCATTCTGGCCCCAAGAGCTGTTTCGGGATAAAACACCTTGGGCTTCAGTGATGTGTCCAATCTGAACGTACAGAACTTGGAAAGAAGGAAGGAGCAGAGTGCATTTCCAGTTCAGTTTTAAGTCTAAAAGGAAAATGAGAAGACAGGCAGAAGGCAGGGAAAGAGATGGAGAGCAGACACACACATGGCTCTGAACCAAGGCTCTGCCACTTCTGTAAGTTCCTTAACCTTCCTCTGCCTCATCTTCCCTATCTGGAAAATGGGGATGTGATATGCAAACCTCTGATATTTGGAGAAAGTTTAAAAGAAATGGTGTATATAAAATACTGAGCATACTGTCTGGCACATTATAACGAACTCAATAATGGTATTATTCAGGCCAAAACTGAATTTCTCCTTATTGTGCTAAGTCCAGATTGATTGTCACTGTAACTTTCAAAGCAAGATCAACTAATCGTGGGTTTTTTTGGTTTTTGTTTTCCTCAGAAATGTATGTAAAGCTTTCTTTTAAGGATTACAGATACAGACTTACAGCATTATATTGCCATAGATCTTTTTTTCCCCTTTTAGATGAGGAAAAGTAAATTATTTACCAAAAAGGTTCAGAAGCTAAAGTCTAATAGACACACACACACATATATGACAACTCTGCAGCTAAATTTAATCCAAGGATAACTGTGTTGAGCGATGACCTTGCTTGTGAATGTGTTTGGAGAGTATAGACTTTCTCATTTGATAATTACTTTGGTTTCTAGGGAAAAAAATGCTTGCAATTGCAAAATTTGCAATTTCATGTAAGTATGAACATTTTTTTTCTCTCCAGAATGTAAATATCTCAGTTGGAAGACGGGGAGAAGAGAGACAAAGAACAACAGATGCTTTCATGCAACAATATGTATCCAGTGGCCACTATGAATCAGGCCCATATGAATCCAGTCAAAGCACCATCCAGTGCTGCCAACAGTAAGAGATCCCAGATGTCCCAGGGCAGGAGGCGATGGGTCTGGATTACGGAGATTTGGAAGGTTGCTATGAAGGGAGAACCCGAATGGGGATGGGGAATGCTTTGTTAAGGGGTCAGGGAAGTGTCAGCCACAAAGCCCTGGCAGCTTGAGAGAAGGGGTCTTGCCCCACTGCTGCTGGGACTCATCTTTTCCCCTTGCACAGGGTCTGATGCATCGCAGTCTCTCTGTATCTGGCCTCAGGCTCCAGTTCTGCCTCTCAGCCATGCCCTCCACTCTTGGGGGAGGCCATGAGAGCAGCTGGGCGGAAAAGAGCAGCTTCTGCTGGGGAGAGGGTGCCCACCTAGAGAACCAGGCTGCAGTGGCCCTTGTTAGCTCGGTGTAGAGTGTGGCTGGGCCCGTGTTAGCATCACATGGGCGACGTGCTGAAATGCAGATTCCTTTAGCCCTACAGAACAAAATCCTGGGCATAAGTGAAGCCCCGGTGCTCAGAGGCTCTGAGACTCTTCTGATTTTTTTTTCCACTTTATTTTTTGAAAAAGGGTTTAAGTACAAAATAATGGCAGTGGGGCTAACCCCTTGATTTCTTTTTAGTGCAGTGTACCTAATACATGATCTATTCCTTTGCCCTTGTTTTCAGGGGCAGAATTCATATTAGCCTTTGAGAGAAGCACTTTTAACAGGCCTTTTCTTTTTCTTTCAAATCGTTTTTGCTGCTGTACTTGCTGCTGTACTACCTTCCAATGGGAGGTACTGGTAAGCTACAGGTATCCCATTCCTAAAAAACGATGGCTAAACAGCACTCCCAGAGAAATGGGTTGGGTTCAAGGCCTGACCTCACCACTTATTAGCCATGAAAGGGGCAAATCTCTTTACCTCCCAGTTCCTCTGTTTCCAAATCCTTTCTCAACTGAGAAGAATATCTTCTCAACTGAAGATTAAATGAGGTGCTAGGTGTAAAGACCTAAGCAGAGTATAGCCCAGAGGTGCTCAGTAAGTTCCTGGAAATATCCCAATCTCCTTTCTTACCGTGGTGGTCTATACAGCCTTGCTCAAACTAATTCCTTTACACTCTTCCCTTTGCTGACAGTGCTTTTCTCCTTCTTCCTCAACTACCAAGAAAAAGCCACTTTTCATGATCCGATCCAAAGGACATCTGTCCTCCACTCTTCTCCCCTAGTTCCCCTGAGCCCACCGCTGCTCTGTGTCACATCGTTCCTCCCCCATAACACATGTACAGTTGAACCATAATTCTCTACTTGCCTGTCATGCCCACTAGACTGCTCGAAACGCAGTAATTCTGAAATCCTCAGCACTCAACTTGGTGCCTGGCACATAACAGGTGGTCAAGCCACATGCCTATATGTGCTTCTTCTGAATGCAGGAGCAGAATGGATGCATTTATGCATGGGTGGCTGGACACATGAATGTGCTTCTGGGGAAGCGACGGGCCTGTGAGAATTGTGTGGTTGGTCGTCCTAGGGTCCCTTCCCCGACCACCCCACCGTGGAGGCCGGCGCTGAGGGATCAGGGCCTCCGTCTGAGGTCCAGCCGGTTCCTCCGCTTTGGGAACGCAGCTTCGCAGGGCACCGGCAGGGGGCGGCGTTGCCACGCAGCTGGGTGCTCCGCGGGTGACCGGCCCCCTCCCCGGCGCGCCTGGCGCGCTGCTTTGGTGACGAGGCCGGGGCTCCCCCAGTTTGGAGGGGGCGGGCCGTTCTCCCTCACAGACCGGGCAGCTGGGGTCGCGCGGGGCCACGGGCGGGAGTATTCAGCTTCCCAGGCGCGTCCCTCTCTCCCCTTTCCCTCCCTACCCCCCCAACACCCCCTCCCCCCCGCCCCCAGCCTCTACGCGAAGGAAAGTGACTCTCAGTTTGGGAAAGGCAGCTAGCGGCCGGAACTGACGGCCCGAAGAAAGGGCGCGCTTTCTGGCAAAGACGTGGGTGCGAGCGCGACTGCGCGCGAACATAATGCTACCCTCCTTTCGCGCCGCCGAGGCGACTGAAGTTGAGGGGCTGGGGGAGGAACGCTTGTGTCCTTTGAACTCGTACTATCGCGGGTCGTGGAAAACTAGCTCGTGTCACAATGACATTCGCATTCACTTGAAAAAGGCAAACCTTAGCGCCCGACGACGACCACACTTCGCCTCCTCACTTGTCGGCGAGACACCGCACCGCCGAGCGTCCGGCCCTGCGCAGCGGCCCTTCGCGCGACTTGGCGGCCGCGCATTCCCCTCGCCGCGCTCCGGGCCCGCCTCGCTCTCGGCCCCCGGCCGCGCGCCCGCCGGGCCGCCCAACGCGCCGGGGCGTCCGGTCGGGGACGCGCGCCGCGCCCCCGGCCGCCCCGAGCCGCCCGTGCGCGGGAGACGGACTCACGCTCGGCCCCGCCCCCGCGCTCCGTGGGCTCGCCCGGAGTTCCCCGCGCCGCCCGAGATTTCGAGAATCGAAACCTGGGGAGCTTCCCCTGCCCCTTACGCGTGGCGCCTGATTGGCACGGGGAAGTGGACGCTTTAGTTCACTCTGAGGCCCGGTTTATTAACGGAGTAAACGGCCTAGCCCTACACCACACAGTTTAAAAGGGGGGGGGGTCGAAAGAACCTCTGGAGCCCCGTCATTAAGCTACAATGACGCGCCATAAACGGCGAGAATTTTATGTTGGAAGTTGCTGCAGTTGCGCGACTTTAGCCGGGAACCAGTTGTGAGGGCCATTTAGAACACTTGAGGCATCGGAAGTGTTTCGTCGTTGGAGGGAAGAATAAGAGGGGCGGGGTGTGTGGGGGGTCCATACATCAAATATATGTCTACGCACATCAGTGCACACGGGAATCGCCGCCGGCTTCCCGCTCCGGGGACCGGGCCCGCCGCTGCAGCGCTAGGCTCCGCAAGGGCTCCGGCCGCGGGGTGGGTGGGGGCGGCGCCCTATGCAGATGAGGAGGGTGTGGCGAGCGTGCGGCGCCGGGCCCCGGAAGCGCAGAGAGGCCCCGGTATAAAAAAAGTACTGAGGACATTTCTCCCGCACAACTGCTAAAGCTCCAGAGACGGGAGTGTGTGCGGCGGCGGCGGCGGCAGCAGGAGCCGCCACCTCCGGGACCACCGCGGCTGAGGCGGCGCGGGCGGGGTGAGGGGCGGGAGTGGCCGGCGCGGGCTGCGGGGGTCTGGGAAGGACTAAGTCGCTCGCCGCTGCCGGGAGCGCACTCGCGGCTCCTGAAGTGTTGCCGCCTCGCAGTTCTTCGCTCGCCGCGCTCCTAGAAGGGGCGGCCGCCTCCAGGTGACACAGACGGGACTCTCGCTTGCGCTTTCCAGATGCATCAGAGATACTTTTGGTGCGGGGCTGCTCTGCGGGGCGCGGCGCGCGCGGGCCGGAGGCCGCGGGGGCCTGGGGAGGGAGCGTCTCCGGGGAGACCCTGAGGCGGGGGGCGAAGCGGGGAGGGGGCGCGCTCCTTACTCCTCGGGCCCCTGTCCGCCTGTCCGCCGCGCGTCTCAGCGCGCTCCTTCCCTCTGTTCTCTTTTAGGACCGACCAGGGCCCAGTGGCGTTCGGCGGGCACTTCATGGCGGAAGGCGAAGGGTACTTTGCCATGGCTGAGGACGAGCTGGCCGGCGGCCCTTACATCCCCCTGGCCGGAGACTTTAGCGGCGGCGACTTCGGCGGCGGCGGCGGCGGCGGGCACTGCTTGGACTATTGCGAAAGCCCCACGGCGCACTGCAACGTGCTGAACTGGGAGCAAGTGCAGCGGCTGGACGGCATCCTGAGCGAGACCATCCCGATCCACGGGCGCGGCAACTTCCCCACGCTCGAGCTGCAGCCCAGCCTGATCGTGAAGGTGGTGCGGCGGCGCCTGGCCGAGAAGCGGATCGGCGTCCGCGACGTGCGCCTCAACGGCTCGGCCGCCAGCCACGTCCTGCACCAGGACAGCGGCCTGGGCTACAAGGATCTGGACCTCATCTTCTGCGCCGACCTGCGCGGGGAAGAGGAGTTTCAGACTGTGAAGGACGTCGTGCTGGACTGCCTGTTGGACTTCTTACCCGAAGGGGTGAACAAAGAGAAGATCACACCACTCACACTCAAGGTAAAGCTCCCGAGAGGGGCCGGGGGCGGCGGCGGGCCGGGCGCGGGGGCGGCGCGGCGGGCAGAGGGGCGCACGTCCGCGGCCCGGACCCAGGTGGGCGCCCTGGCTGATTTTGCTTTTGAGTTTTTTCCTGAGGAAACCAAGGTGCGTGGACTGTGTTGAGTGTTTAAGCTGCTTCAGCTTCCAAGTCTTCTGCTTCCTCCTCTGCCCTGCCTTCTCTTCCTTCTCATTTTTTAACTCTTGGCTTTCCTTTATTGAGTCGTGTCCAGAGGAGATTCTGATAAGTGGAAGAGTGAAATGATGTGAACCTTTCTTTTTTTTTTTTTTGAGTCATTTGATGATTTAGTTTCTGGGAAAAGAGCAGCCTGCAGCAGAGGCTAGTCAATGTTCTTATTATTGTTTTGGAGAATGTGAATAGATTTCCTAGCTGCCTTCACGTGACGCCGTGTGTTAAGCATATATATGGTGCTTTTCCAGGTTGGTTCATGTGTTCAGGATATAATGGGTCCCCTCCTCCCCACTTTGGTCCAAAGCTCGTTTTATACAATTAGGTAAAATTATCCGAGGAACCAGCCTTCCAGAATGTCTTAATTTCGTTCATATTTGATTTTAACTGCAGGAGCCCTGGCGGGACCGTCGAGATACAAATCCTATCGGTTCCCTTAGCAGGAGGGGAACTAGGTGACTAGGGACTAGGGTGAGAGGCAGACTAGCTTTTCCCTGTAGGCCCTTCTGTCTTTTGAATATTGTGGTGATATTGTGTGAATATTGTACCTATAAGATCATTCTCAAAAAATAACATTTTGAAAGTCAGGCATGACAACAGAACCTCCTAGTACTGCGCTATGTCTGCCAAAAGCCTCACACCATTATTTCTACTCTCTTTCCCAGACGGCAAAACCACTCGTTAAATGTATTTCTTTTTGTTGTTGTTGTTTTGAGAAGACTGTTTATGTTTAATGTTTAAGCCTGCAGGTAGTGTTTTGCTGAAACCTGACAAAACAAAAGGGAAGGAGCAAAATAATTCTCAGCTGTGACGAGGATGTACTTATTTATTGATTATTTTTTTCTAGGTTTGCTCATCTTCTTGTTTTGTCTTTTAAATTGTAGGAAGCTTATGTGCAGAAAATGGTTAAAGTGTGCAATGACTCTGACCGATGGAGTCTTATATCCCTGTCAAACAACAGTGGCAAAAATGTGGAACTGAAATTTGTGGATTCCCTCCGGAGGCAGTTTGAATTTAGTGTAGATTCTTTTCAAATCAAATTAGACTCTCTTCTCCTCTTTTACGAATGTTCAGAGAACCCAATGACTGAAACGTTTCACCCCACAATAATCGGGGAGAGCGTCTATGGCGATTTCCACGAAGCCTTTGATCACCTTTGTAACAAGATCATTGCCACCCGGAACCCGGAGGAAATCAGAGGGGGAGGCCTGCTTAAGTACTGCAACCTCTTAGTGAGGGGCTTTAGGCCCGCCTCTGATGAGATCAAGACCCTTCAGAGGTATATGTGTTCTAGATTTTTCATCGATTTCTCAGACATTGGAGAGCAGCAGAGAAAACTGGAGTCCTATTTGCAGAACCACTTCGTGGGCTTGGAAGACCGCAAGTATGACTATCTCATGACCCTTCATGGAGTGGTGAATGAGAGTACCGTGTGCCTGATGGGACATGAAAGAAGACAGACTTTAAACCTGATCACAATGCTGGCTATCCGGGTGCTAGCTGACCAAAATGTCATCCCTAACGTGGCTAATGTCACTTGCTATTACCAGCCAGCCCCGTATGTAGCAGATGCCAACTTTAGCAATTACTACATTGCACAGGTCCAGCCAGTGTTCACATGCCAGCAACAGACATACTCTACTTGGCTACCTTGCAATTAGGAATCATTTAAAAGTGTCCTGTGGGGAAGCCATTTCAGACAAGATAGGAAAAAAAAAAAAGAAAAAAGAAAAAGGCTGAGTGACCCAGCCATGATTAGGGATATGTTTTGTGTGCAATGATGATCTGCTCCTGGTTTTAAACTTGGCAAAGCTTGTGGATCTTTTCCTAGGTATGGGAGCATGATCTCAAAATAACCCGCCCCACCACCACCACCAACCTTCCCTCATTCTCCTACCCAACTGGATTCTGTCCTGAAACAAAAGAGACCTGTCATTAAAAACAACCAGGTTCTCCTAAAATAACAAGAGAAAAAAAGCTTGATGACAATATGGGTTTGCAGTACCTGCTCCCATAGCTTTGCCATAGGAAAAAAAGACAAGTGGAGAGTTTCTTATAAGACGGAATTCACAAAAGGGAAAATACAGAGGAAAAAAGGGTCTCACTCCAACGAAATTATCAATTCAGGAGTTCAGATAGTAACAACTGTACAGGAGGAAGGGGGACTCCAACATTGGGATTACTATCTGAGGCTTGTAGCAAGTGCTTTCTGTGGAACTCTCCCATTGCGCTAATAGAAATGGCTTGCTCCGAATGAGCAGTAGTAGGGTGCAATTCTCATAACAAACAGCAGAACTTATGATGACACAATCCATTATTTCCAGCTGCGTGCATAGCTCGCATTTTTTAAATGTGAAAATGCAAGCAAAAACAGCTGTAGCAAAGAAAGTATGCTCAAGGACCAAAGATTTAACAGATAAAAATACCCAAGTAGAAAAGAAATAGAATATATAAAGAGTTACTATATTTGTTACACACCAATATACATCAAAGTGCCTGTTGCCTTCTGAAAATTTGAAGTGGAAAAATTTTATGGTTTAATGACTATTTTATCAGGGACTCAAGAAGAAAATAAAACAACACATAAGCTTGTGAATGGTGGAGGAGATGCCCTATTTTTTCTTGACAAATACTTGTATAAAATTAACCTTGTTGGTGTGATATTATCCTAGGTACATGTGTATGTGTGTGTATATTATGTGTATATATATACATATTTGTGATATGTGTATATACACACAATACATTGATTATGGTCTAGAAAAATGTAGCATATAGGAAATGTTTAAATACTGTGTGCTTTTATGTTTTCAACAGGATGACATGAGACGTGGGCATATTGCAGTGATGAATTAAAACCCACATCTAAAAAAATTAAAGCGAATGAAGGAGGAAAACAATTAATATATTTGATAGGAAGAGCAGAGATTATACATTTTTAGTGAGTTTTTTTTTCCTTTTTTTTTTTTTTTTTTTTGGTGAGTCATAGAATTCCACAAATGGGAGAATATTTGTTGGGCAGAGCACTCGTTTTTTACACTAAACTGCCATTTTGATAGTTTGAACCCTTTTACTTTTAGTAATACTTGCATACCTCCATGGTGTATAATCCAGTGGATCATGGATCAGTGATAGTCTGTTTAAATCCCTGACTGCTAAAAAGAATTTCTGGTGATCTGAACACTACTTATTAATATTTAAATGAATTTTTAAATGAATGCATTGTGCATTCCAGGACCACTAGAATTTAGTAAATGTGAAATGACCCTTTTTAAAGAGTATTTGCACGATTACTTAAAATTTATATATGAAATATATATTATATATAAAATTTTATAAATTCATGCCAATATGAAACATCTTTGACCTGTTTGTCACACTGCATTTAAGTATTTAGTACTGTACTTTAAATTCACTCACTTTGCATTCAATCAGATCCAACTTTATTTTCTGTTTCCCAAGAGACCAGTTACACCTTTGTGAAATGAACCGGCATTACTGTTTCAGTTCAGTGACAGCTAATCCCAAACCCATCCCTTCTCTCAGCCCTTAATTCCTTTGGACACTGGTCTTTGAAAATGTATTTGTTAAAAACAAATCTAACACCCGACAACCTTCCCTTTGTATTGTGAAACAGCTACACAACCCCTACCAAGTCTAGTGGATGACTGCTTACTCTGATCGTTCCTGTGAAGAGTCAACCAGATTTTTGTCATCAGTTAAAGAGGGATTGGGGAAGAGACTAGCATCATCCTGTTGGCAGTGTAATTTATTTGTTATCTGGTCATCCCTCAGATGCTCAATGCTGGTTTAATCCACCCGCACTACCTTTCTTGTGCATCTTTCTTTGAAGCCTTAACCAGAACTTGATGGGTTTGTCGTAGCAGCGTCCCTGTGAATTCTGTCCGAGCTGTAACAGCTACTGCACTGCCACTCACTGTTACGTAAGGAACTCTTTCTTCTCCCATGTTGGCTCAGACTCCCTCACTCCAGCCCTGGGTTTGAAAAATTCATTGTAAATTCCCAGGAAATATTCCATTTGCAGATTAAGCCTGATACTTAACTGTCAGCAGCCAGAGCTCCGCCTCCTTACCTGTTCGGATGTTTCCTAAAAGAAAACTAAGGGAACCCTCGGGAACAGAGGAGGAGTAGCTGGTGATCTGCCTTCTTCCTTCTCATCCTAACTCTTGACTGATGAGTCGTCCACTATTTCAGAAAGAATCTGGAGGTCTCTGGCTCTGACGTAGCAACAACCTGGTGTTATTTTATGACACAGATTTTTGTTTGGAGGGGCCTTCTTGGAAAATACGCTTTTCATTTGTTTTCTCAGATGTTTATGTTCTTTTCTTGCTTACTCTGGGGCTGGTAGCATAGTTGGAAATGCCAGCACCTGGCATTCAGATAGAACAGGCTGTACTCAAGACAACCTTCAGCATTTAAGATTTATATAATTTATTTCCCTTTTGTATGTACTATAGTCTTGTGCACGTGTAGTTGAACAAACAGTGGAATATATGTCTCTCTTTGTGGATGTGTGGCCTAAACATTTGAATGTCTGGTGAGAGAGAGCCGTGTGTCATAGGTCAGAGAAAAGGACAGCTCTCAATTCCTGATTAGTGCCTGTGATTTGCTTACCTTTGTGTTTATCTGGTCGAGTGTGCTGTTACTTTAAAGCAGGAAGAAGTTTTTTATCTTCTGGAGTCTCTTCTCACCTGTTCAGCCTGGCATGTCAGGGAACACTTCACCTGTGACAGTGCCCTTTTAACAAGTTGACTTCATTTGCAGTAAAATCTCGTTGCCTCAAGACGTCCTACATCAAGATGGACTTTTCCCTTCCAGAAACGGGATCAAGTGTTTGCTCACTTTCATATTGGGTGGATTGTTTTAACGTGGCTCCAAAATTGCAAGGATGGAAGAATGTCTGTAAGCCAAGCCAAGGAGGAAACGCCAAGAAAAGTGAACATACCGTTTTTTTGCCACCCCTTTCTGTTTGCTGATCGTAGGTTGCCTTATTGTGCGTCAAGTTGTTTTCATTGCAATGCTTGTCAAATAAATATTGTGAACTATTTTGTAAATGAAATGTATTATGTTAAAAGCTGTCAGCAGTTCGAAAGTAGGCTTTTTTGTTGTTTGAAGACAGCGTGTGTTAGATGAAACCAAAAAAAAAGAGTAATTTCATATATACCACCTGTTGGAATATAGTATTTCTTTATGATCTCTTATAGTATAGCCTTTTCAGCGCTAAGAAAGAATCTCTGTGTAATACTTTGTCATAATAATGGCTTGCTAACAAAGTCCATGGTCACAGTACAAAGTTGGAAGATGTCAAGTAACTTGGCGAGACTGGCTGCAAATCCTTGCAGAATGGAGGATGCTCTGCCCGCTGGCTGTCTCTCTCTCCGACCTCTCTACAACCATCGCCTGCTCCAAGAGGCCCTGATGGCAGCACGCCGCACCTGGGGTCACTCTTTTGGAATACTTTCACTTTAGTCTGTGTCACAGGCAGAAAAGGAGTTGCTGGAGAATGGACTCTTAAAAACTGACTTATTTGAATCAGCGCTAGAGGGAACAGATTGTGAATTTTGTTTACAGCATCCAATATTTGGATTTTTTTTTTTTGTAAATAAAAAGAAGTTATTTTTTTCTATTGATTTGTGCGTTGTTTTCCATCTCTGTGCTGGCTAAAGACCATATCCTCTGAATCCAACCTGTGTCTATGAGAAAAGATGAAGCAGTGTTTGGAGGCGACCCACCTTTATCAACTTCTGATTGGAGTGCAAGTCATTAAAACGCCCAGCTTGCAGCCAGCCCATCTCTGGACTGGCTCAGTAATATCCATTAGAATCTAGATAATGGGTGCCAACATTTTGAATCTGGTTGTGGGCTTAGCTGTGTTAAGTGACCCAGTCAGAGCTGTTTTCCAGGATCGGTAGAGACTCCTGGCTCTGGACTGTAGGTTTGCTGTAGCCCTGAGGGGGCCTTGGTTTTTAGGAGTAGCGTAAGTGTTGTGATTCAGTCATCCCTGGTTTTATATATATCATCCATTTGAGGCTCTGTAGTGTTATTCAGAGTGTTTGCCTCGGGAGGAAGGGAGCAAGTTTTGGAAGGCACTAAGTGGAAGAGAAAGTGGAAGGAAGGGCAATCACAGGATCTAATATGTTGTGCTTTGTATGCATATGCTGGCTGCAAAGATGTTGCCCTTTCGATGAGCATTTCAAATAGGTAATCTCACCTGTTCAGGTCGCCAGGGAGCATCCATTTATTTATTTATTAATTTTTCTTCTTTGTATCATTTTGGAGACTTTCTCAGTACTAGTAGCATGAGAATTTGGTAAGCCTCAGCTATTATAGGACGTCCTTGTGGCTTTTAAAACGGTTGAAAGTCCTGACGTTGGACAGAATACATGCTTGACTCTGCGGCTATGAAAGAGCCATTCCTGGTATTCAAAGCCAGTTTTCTGTCATATACATCATAAAATACGAGGTGGTTATTTGGTTTGGTAGTGTTATTTGTGTGTCATTCTCTTCTTCCTTTGTTGCAACCTCTTCATTTTTTTACAACCATCCCTTGCATGTCTGTGGTCATCACAGAGTCCTTTTTAGCCAGGGTTGAATAAGGACAGTATATATTAAGCTCCTCCTGGACTTAGGTACACCCTGCTATTTCTAGTTGAATTACCAGACTGCACCTAGCTAAACCTGGAGAGAAGTAACACACCCTTCTTTTCCTTAGGAATCTTACTACCTTAACATTCAGTGGCTTTAAGGAGAAAAACAAAACACAAAAAATTAATACCCGGAAAGCAAAAACAAGGAAATTAAAATCATAGTTTTAAAATGTAAAGTAGAATAAGAACTGTTAAAATCATCAGATACCTAAGAAATTAAACTGTAATTTCCTTCTTAGAACCAAGTTTGAAATAATGTGAATGTCCTGCGGTCTAATAGCAGATACAGTCAAGCAGGAGGGGGAGGGGAGGAGAAATGATTTTAAAATGACAGGGGCTTTCACCCAGCAAGGCCCAGGTCTTGGTTTCTAATGCTGTGCTCTAGGCCACCTTTGACAAATGGCTGGATCAAGGACTGGGGCAAGGAATATACCAGAGGAACCTGGAGCATCTTACAGTTCCAGAAAGAAAGGGTGTGCCAAAAAAAAAAAGAGAAAACCCAAAATGATGTGGGGTGGGGGCCATGTCAAAAGGACACAGGGGCCACCTGAAAGAACTCCAATGGCTGAGCTAGAAAAATTTGAGCAAAAAATAAATAGTATTGGATTATAATGCAGAGTGTAAAATATCCATGCATCCACACAGAAATAGATGATTGCATAAATAAATAAATAAATAAATGGAGGCAAAAAGATAAATTCCCTGTGCAGAATTCCAAATAATCCAGTAACTGTAGCAGTGTGGAGACCTGACAGACCGTCACCAGTGATAAATCATGAAGATAACAGATAGTTACGGCGTGGTGAAAATGGCAGTTTACCTCTGCAATCTTCCTCTCCAAACCTGTAATGTCTAATTGTGAGAAGAGCATCAGACAAATTTAAATTGAGGGGCATTCTATAAAATATCAGACTAGTATTCCTTAAATCATCAAAACAAGGAAAATCTGAAAACTGCTACAGCCGAGAGGAGCCTTAAGGAGACATGACAACGAAACGTCATGTGGTATCTTGGATGGGATCTGGAGCAGAAAAAGTCATTAGGTAGAATCTAAGGGAATCTGAATAAAGTACTGTATTCCTGAAATAATGACATTTTTATATCTGTTTATTAGTTATGACAAATGTACCATGCTAATGTAGGACATTAACAGTGGGGAAAGTGGGTGTAGGGTATATGCAAAGTCTCTGTACTCTCTTCACAATTTTTCTGTAAATCTAAAACTATTCTCAAATAAAACATTTATTAAAAAATGAAGACTGAGTGATTCTTCTTTGCTATTTCTAGGGAAGTGACTCCATTTGTAAAATGAATAATGAATAGTGAGTTTTATTTTTTTAATGTCTACCATACTTGAAGTGTTAGGAGAGCGTATGAACCAGTAAAAATAAAATGATGTGTTTTACTCCAAAGTTTTAGAGAAGCTTTATCTACAAGTTTTGGAGAAAATGAAACGGGTTGAAGAGAGCTGAGTTATAGGCAAGTGTTTTTCTGTAGAATAGCAGGAGGAGTTCATATTACCTTAGAGTTTTAAGGAAAGGGAATACTAAATGTAACTACAAACCATTGTGTAGATATCTATAAATGTGGAGTTTTAAAATGAGCAAGGGACTAAAATTTCATCGCCCTAATATACAGAAAACCCTGGGGAGTTGTTGAGGAACTCTTTGCGAGGGAGTAAATGATATGATTTTTTCTAAATGCCAGGGGAGGCTAATAGTTCATGGAGTGTTGAAATGAATTATTATTTAATATAAATAACCACTTTCACAATTTACCTGCTTACCTAAGCTCTTTCAGCGTATCAGGTTTTCTTAAAGTGAAGGGACAGCTGTTCTTCTGTTTACTTTCTCACCTCAATCACTGGCATTAAAAATCGTTGAAAAATGCTGTTTTCAAAAATAGATGCCCTTAGTAATTTTTAAAAGCAGTCATTCCAGCTTTGCTGTTTATGAAGTTAGGACAAGGCCTGTGCTTTCTGCCGAGGGACACGGAACACCCCACCTGCAGGAATTTATGAGTGTGGGGTTAAGTTATTTCTAACCTCCATAATGGAAAGTTCCCTTCAGGATCCCCTTCAGAAACTATTGATTTTCCAGTACAGTGTGTACTTATCAGTAACGCCAAGATTTTGTGGCATCATCTGGCCATGTCATTAGAAAACGGCTGAAACCCTATTCTTTTTTTTTTTCTTCTTTTAGCAAAATTCAACATAACGAGCTACAGTAGGCACTATGGATAACGCCATTCTGTGCATTAATTCTGAATTGCATAAGGTCTGGAGTATCTTCCTGTATATCTCTGCCAATAAGGTAAAGACGATCATGCTTCATTTGTTCTTTATTTTAATAGGGAATAATAAAAAAGTATTAAAATATCTGCATTTTAGAGTCCAGTTATCAGAGAAGAGAAACAAATTCAATCAGGTTCAAGGCCCAAAGGCTGAATTAGAGTTGCCAGATTTTGTAAATAAAAACACACGACGCCCAGTTAAATTTGAAATTCAGAGAAGCCATAATTTTTTTTTAAAGTGTTAAGTATGTGCCATGCAATATTTTGGACATACTTATACTGAAAACTTATCTGTATTTATCTGAGATGCAAATTTAACTGGGAGTCCTGTATTTTATCAGGTAACCCTATAACCTATATGGGATTACAAAATAAGGCTGAAAAAGTTTCCTAGTATACAATTAGAGTCCAGAACACTTTATAGCTTGTTAATATCTAACTTCAGGTACCATGAAACACTCACTGCTTTCACAGAGAGTATGTGTAGCAGCAAACCCTTTGAAACATGGTTCATTCATTAAATATTTGCTGAATGCCTTTTATGTGTTTAGCCTGTGCTAGACTCTGAGACCCAAAAGAAGTGAAAGGACTGGTCCATTGACCTTTAGAAGGCTAGGTTCAACTTACAAGCAGAACTTACTTGCTGAAATTTAATTTTTTCAGCTACCCTGGGGTTAATTACTCAGGAGGCTTAGCTCTGCGTGGGGTACCGTAAAGAGCCCTGTGGACTAATGGGGAGTCTGGATGAGGGTAGTAGCCCTTGAAATGTGCCTTCTTGGGAGCTTTCAGAGGCAGATCTCCCCACAGGTAGCCCCTGTGTGGACAGGCACTAGCCATTTGCTTGTTTGGGCAGGAAAGGATAAAAAGTAGATATTTTGCAATTTCTGTAGAGGGAAGCAAAAATTCTCCCCGACCTTCTGGACACTTGCGTTCTCTTTTCAAAACCACTGCGAAAATCTTTAGGGCTTAACTAGAATGCACCTTGAAATTTTACTGCCCTATAATCCTGTTTGCTGCAGCACATTAAAATTCCCTTGAATGTTTCTTATGTAAGCGCGTCTGGTTAACTGTCATCTTGAAGTTATTACAACTTAGTCTTTGCTGCTTTTTTTTCTCCAGAGCTGTGAAAGTCCTTTTCTCAGATGCTTCTAACGCACCAAACGCACCCCGCACCCCAGACCTTACCCCCTCCCAATTTGTGGAGCACCGGTTGTGTTGTCAGTCTGGGTATTTGTTTTGTCAGGGTAGAGATTTTATTTAAGGAACATTTCTAACTGTCATTGGTTATTTATGTACTCCCCTGGCCTGCATTGGGTAGGAGAAATCCACAGCTTTCACCATCATCAAAACATTTAATACTTTCTCATACCCTTGGCTTGATGCTCTGTGAAGAGTTGCAAAGGGTTGTACAAAGCTGGCTCCTTTCACTAGCAGTCTTAATTGAAAAGCGAAACAGGGATATGAACAAACAAATAAAACTCAAAGCAGCAGTGAACTTGCCAAACTATGAGTGGCCAGGCTCGTTCCCACTTTAGAGCATCTGCTGGTTGTTCCAGCTCCTTGGAAAGCTCTTTCTCCAGATTTCTGCATCTCTTGTACCCTCACTTTATTATTATTATTATTACCATCATCAGTTATTGAAATGTTAGTTTCTCAGAGAGAGACTCCTACTTAAAATAGAGTTTCCCTCTAGCATTTTTACCAAGTTACTCTAAGCCTTTATCCTAATTTTAGATGCGTATTATCAGTACATTTGTCTCTACCTGAAATTGTACTATAACTGGATTTATTTCTTGATTTATGGTTTATTTGTCACCATAGAATGAAGTTCCATGAAGGCCAAGAACTTTGTCTAATTTACCACCATGTGCTTAGGGTCCGAAATAACGCCTACTATGCAGGATATGCTCGTTAAATTTTGGTGAGTGAATGAATGACCGAATCCCATTTGGCCCAGGATGAGAGGTGCAGCGAAAATATCTATTGGGGAAGGTGTTAAAGAAGTTGTAAGAAGGGGTCCAGGGGAAGGGGTCCAGAGGAGACCCGGGTGGAAAAATTCCAGGCTTGAGGTAGGAACGGAGCACCAAACAATAGGAGAGAGACGGTGTCTGTGGGGATGTTTAGGGCAGGAGTCTTCAAACCTCTTCTTGGTTCCTGTGCTCTAGCAGTTGAGAACAGTGGGCCAGCTTGTGTGGACAGCATTTATGTGGCCTGGTGCTTAGGACGAGAGTGACAGGAAGCCCATCTTCTAGCGCCCATGGGTCTGTTCTCTTTGTTCCCAAATCAAACCTCATCTGGTAGCCCGGTAAACTGAGGACTTCAGTTGTCCTGGGTCGTGACTAGTCTCTTTTTCATCACCTGCTACATCTCTCAGAACTCAGGAATCCCTGAGAGAAGTTTTCCAGACAGTGAATACAGAGACTGAGGTCTGTCTCCTATTTGAAGTAAGGGTAGGGGCCAGTGTATAAAGGGAAGCGTGTTCATTAGCCCTTTCAGCTGATGAGACTGTTGGCATTTCCACTGGCATCTTCAGCTGGTCAAGCCTCACGGAACAAACAAAATGCCCCCTGTCCTGGGGCATTTATATGTGTCATGACCATTTGTTGTTGATGTTTCAGGAGTATGCCAATTGCAGAATGCTCTTGTGTTGTCAGACCCCGTGCCTGCTGTGGTGTTGCATATGGTCACAGTAAGGCTTCTGATTTTAGGTGAGGTTCTATAATTGCCAAAGATGTTGAAGATCTGGTGCAATAAGGATCCCGGACTTCAAGAAATCATTTAAAAGTTAGTTTCAGACTTTCATTATTGCCACTTGTATTCATTAAAACCAACTTGAACTCTCCCCATCTCGTCCTAAGTCCCAAACCACTTAAGCCATGGCAATTTTCATGAGAAGGGATGTTGGGAGGGAAATTGGTCGAGAGAAGTGAAACAAGCATGATATATTTCATAAAAAGTACTGAGCATCTCACATAAAGCTCCATTATAAAGCAGGTAGGTGTGGGGCTTCTGAATCAACTCAAGGTTTGAAGAGCCAGCAGAGGAAATCTCTAAAAGATGGGCATATAAAGAGATAGTTTTTCCTCATTTCCATGAAAGGACAACCTTCGACAGTATGTGCATGCCAGGATTCTGACTCCCAACTCCATGAGAAGACTTCCATTTCTCCGGTTCCCCGTCCCGTGTGTGTGTGTGTGTGTGTGTGTGTGTGTGTGTGTGTGTGTGTGTGTGTGTGTGTGTGTGTGTGTGTGTCTGTGTCTGTGTGTGTCTGTGTGTGAGAGAGAGATCTTTCCAGGCCATTTGGAGGGAGGACCTGACGTTTGTTGAGTTCTTCCTCGGGGTCACGATGCTTAGCACTTGGCGTACATCATCTATCATCTTGTTAACAGCTAATAGTACCAATATTTTCACCACTTTACTGAGTAGGAAATGGAATTTAGGAGGGATTGAGTTCTAGCTCTCCAGCTGGAAGGGAGAAGAGGGAGGATTCCAGGGCGAGTCTTGAACTTCACGCTCTTTGCTCTGTCCTAACCTCTCCACCCCCTTCCACCTCTCACCCTTGGCTGTGGATGGTCAGTGCTGCAGTTTCTCTCCATCCCCTAAACTTAAGAGCAGGAGAAAGAATGCGCAGCACAGCCCAGCTGAGTTAGCGTGAACCCTAAGAAAAAGTGGTTCTACGATGTGAACAGTTCCCATAGCAGGCCTTCCAGACAGTGTATAATATCAGTAGTACATGTTTAATTTGATTAAATAATTGTGTTTTCCACTTAATCGTCAAAATAATCCTGAGAATTAGATTAAAGGGTATTGTGATAATCTCACTTTTAAGGTAAAAAAAAATGAGACCCAGAGAGACAGAGCTTGTATGTAAGACATAAAGGCCTTTAGAACTTGTTCAGTGATTACCCAGAGGGAGACTATTTCTGCTTGAGACACACAAGGCAAATTGGTATCCAGGTCCTTCTACCCCCTCTATCAACCATCTATCCAAATGGCAGGTGCATCATAGCAACACAGCAGGTAGAAGATTCAGGAAGAGCATCTGAGCTTTTCTTATACGATGAGATCATGTAAATTGCCTATTGTGAGTGGATTACCTGAGAAAAAATAAGCATGATTTAAATTTTTAGTTTGCACTCAGAATTCAGCAAACTACTTCAGTGCTGTCAAAGCTGTTTTCTGTATGTCGTATTACAGAGAACGGGCCACTTAATCTTTAAAAAGTGATCAATTAGCCTGGCGTACATCACGTCTTACTGACAGTGCTTGCTACCAGCTGGCTGCTTTTGAATATGGGTTTTTTTCCCTTATTTTGAAGAAAATGTCTGAAAGGAAAGGCAAAGAGTGTAATGAGACATGCTAACCTCTTACAAAACTCTGAATACATTTCTATAATTCCTGAAATGTTCATTAGTTTTCTTGTGCTACAGGCCGATCACACCTGTTTACTTTTGCCACCCGAAAGGTTCCTTAGCATTTTTCTCCTAGTCTGCAGTGTCTGCCTAATGATGTCACAAGCCTTTCTCAATACACAATGTCAACAGGATTCTTTGTCACTTGGTAAATAGTTAAGGGTGATTGGGGGCGAAGGGCAAGACCAGAGCTGAGGACCTGGATTCTAGTTCTGTACTAGTACTAGTTGATGTATTTCTAAGATGGCACTTAAGGAAACCCCTTCATGTGATTTTTATTTAGCCTGGAGTGATGCAAGAACATCTATAATTTTTACATAGTGTTTCTGAAGCACAACTCTGCTCAGAACCCCTGCTTTGCAGATGCCAATAGTGCCCAATCTGTGTCACTTAGCCTAGACATTCTGGTCCCACCGCTTACAACATATTTAACTTTAGACAAGGTACTTAACCTCTTTGGATTTTTGTTTCCTCAATGTAAAAATGGACTAGTAGTAAATAACTCTAAATAACTTAGGTCTTTGCTATACCGACTTAATGAGATAATGGGTATAACATTTCTTTTAAACAGCTGTAATATGTTTTAAATCTGAAAACTTTAAAACATCAGTACTTCAAGTAATTCATGTTGTAGATTGTCACCAAGACTAGAATGATCCTGCCCAAACGGTTCCAGACCCCAAGAGCTGTTTGCTCACCACTGCACCCCCAGTTGCTAATATAGAGCTTAATGAATGTTTATGGAATGAATGATTGACAGATACCGGGCAGCTTATATACAGACTATGAGTTGCAGGTGGGGAAGTAAGAATAGATCAATGTTTGGTTTCACTCATGAGTGGCCAACCCTCTGCTCTCTAGGGTGTGTGGAAAGCATTTAAGGGACTCATTGATTAAGTCTCGCCCCCTTTTGGTTGGTGACCTAATCAAGTGTTTGGGGTTGTCAGTGCATTTTCTTCAATATGTGTGTTTTTTTTTAAGTAAAGTTATTTATTTTACTTTTGGCTACATTGGGTTTTCGTTGCTGCACACGGGCTTTCTTTAGTTGTGCCGAGCGGGGGCTACTCTTCATTGTGGGGCGCGGGCTTCTCATTGCGGTGCTTCTCTTGTGGCAGAGCACGAGCTCTGGGTGCATGGGCTTCAGTAGTTGTGGCACATGGGCTCAGTAGTTGAGGCTTGCGGGCTCTAGAGCACACGCTCAGTAGTTGTGACGCACGGGCTTAGTTGCTCCATGGCATGTGGGATCTTCCCAGACCAGGGCTCGAACCTGTGTACCCTGCATTGGCAGGTGGATTTTTAACCATTGTGCCACCAGGGAAGTCCTTCAATACATGTTTGAAGTACTCAATATGTAGTTTTCTTACCAAATCTTATTGATGCAATAGAGATCTGATTGTCAGGAACCTGTGGAGGATGTATGAATGTATACCTGTTTTTCTCACTTGTCTGTCTTATAAAGTGGTACCACAGAGAGTCTCAGTTTCCCATGTATCAGGATCTCCCCAGGACCTTGTTATAGAACTCGCTTTCCTTGCACATCTCTATTTCTAACCAGCTCTATGGGAGATTTTGAGGCACAGAGAAGTGTGGGAACCACTGGTATGGTGGCTTCACACATTTTGTCTAGTGAGAAAACATTTTTGCATGACCACCTTACACTTGTGTAACAAACACTATATTACATATATTTTGATTTGCATTATACAAGAGCATTAAGAATTTTAGTATGACTCCCAATTTACATAAGAGGAAAATGATGAACCCCATCTTCTTACTCCAAAATACACTGGTATTTCTGTTGTGCATCTAGTTCTGTAATTTCAGTACAGCCTTTGTCATTAATCAGCTTTGTTATTTGCTCCTCTATACCTCAGCTGCCCCTCTTACAAATAACTTGAGGGTGGGCTGGGATGGAGGAGTGGGAAGCTGGGAGCCTGAGATTGGATGGGGAGTGGGCTAGTTTTTTGCCTTGATCTTGACTGAAAGAATAACGTTTACAGGCAGGACACGTATTTTTGACTCATTTCTCAAATTTAAAAATGTAATTCTTCCTTTTTCTGTAACAACAATCGCAACAGAAATCGGTGGTTAACATTAGTTGAGCGCTCATTTCAGGGCAGGCATGGTGCTGAGAGCTTTACGTCCTTTGTTGACTCCTCAAAACACCCTATGAGTCACACATCATTATTGGCACCATTTGCAGGAGTAGAAACTGAAAGAAGCTCAGTAGTTACCTAAAGGTACAGACTGTAAGTGCGAGAGCAGCGGGCCAACTCCAGAGGATTTAACCCCCATGGTGGCTTGCAAGGTGGTGATCCTGACCAATGCATGATGCCTCCAGGAAGTATCACTGAGTACAAGCAGCTAGGTAGAGCTCATTATGGGGACTTTCTGGGACCCATTCAAATTTATTAAAAAGAGAAATGCTTCATGAATTGCTGTATTTTAACTGATATTTATAACAAATTACTTGCATGGCTGATACCAAAGTAGAGAAAATTTTACCTAAAATTTCCAAGGCCTCCTTCTATTCCAAAAGTCCCTGTTGTTTGCTAAATGATTAAAAAAAAAAAAAAAAGATTCAGTAAATACCATACTTCCTCAAACCTTAACACTTTTAATCTGTTCCTGACTAGTGTGCTGTCTAATCACTTGGAACTTCAGAGCTATTATCTAAACAGTTCACATTCTGACTCCAGGAGTTTTCAAAGTTGGGTGAGCATGATAACCTTTTTGGAGCAGGGAAAAAACCTTAGAATTTATATTTTTAAATTTCACAATTTTTATGGAAACATAAAAGACCCCAAATAGCCAAAGCAATCTTGAGAAAGAAAAATGGAGCTGGAGGAATCACGCTCTCTAACTTCAAACTATACTACAAAGCTACAGTAATCAAGACAGTATGGTACTGGCCCCAAAACAGAAATATAGATCAATGGAACAGGATAGAAAGCCCAGAGATAAACCCACGCACATATGGTCACCTTATTTTTGATAAAGGAGGCAAGAATATGCAATGGAGAAAAGACAGCCTCTTCAATAAGTGGTGCTTGGAAAACTGGACAGCTACATGTAAAAGAATGAAATTAGAACACTCCCTAACACCATACACAAAAATAAACTCACAATAGATTAAAGACCTAAATGTAAGGCCAGACACTATAAAACTCTTAGAGGAAAACATAGGGAGAACACTTTATGACATAAATCACAGCAAGATCCTTTTTGACCCACCTCCTAGAGAAATGGAAATAAAAACAAAAATAAACAAATGGGACTTAATGAAACTTAAAAGCTTTTACACAGCAAAGGAAAACATAAACAAGATGAAAAGACAACTCTCAGAATGGGAGAAAATATTTGCAAATGAAGCAACTGACAAAGGATTAATCTCCAAAATATACAATCAGCTCAGGCAGCTCAATATCAGAAAAACAAACAACCCAATCCAAACATGGGCAGAAGACCTAAACAGACATTTCTCCAAAGAAGATATACAGATTGCCAACAAACACATGAAAGGATGCTCAACACCACTAATCATTAGAGAAATGCAAATCAAAACTACAATGAGGTATCATCTCATACCAGTCAGAATGGCCATCATCAAAAAATCTAGAAACAACAAATGCTGGAGAGGGTGTGGAGAAAAGGGAACCCTCTTGCACTGTTGGTGGGAATGTAAATTGATACAGCCACCATGGAGAACAGTATGGAGGTTCCTCAAAAAACTAAAAATAGAACTACCATACGACCCATCCATCCCACTACTGGGTGTATACCCTGAGAAAACCATAATTCAAAAAGAGTCATGTACCATAATATTCATTTCAGCTTTATTTACAATAGCCAGGACATGGAAGCAACCTAAGTGTCCATTGACAGATGAATGGATAAAGAAGATGTGGCACATATATACAATGGAATATTTCTCAGCTGTAAAAAGAAACGAAACTGAGTTATTTGTAGTGAGGTGGATGGACCTAGAGTCTGTCATACAGAGTGAAGTAAGTCAGAAAGAGAAAAACAAATACTGTATGCTAACACATATATATGCAATCTAAAAAAAAAAATGGTTCTGAAGAACCTAGGGGCAGGACAGGAATAAAGACGCAGACAAAGAGAATGAGCTTGAGGACATGGGGAGTGGGAAGGGTAAGCTGGGATGAAGTGAGAGAGTGGCATGGACATATATACCCTACCAAATGTAAAATAGGTAGCTAGTGGGAAGCAGCTGCGTCGCACAGGGAGATCAGCTCGGTGGTTTGTGACCACCTAGAGGGGTGGGATAGGGAGGGTGGGAGGGAGATGCAAGAAGGAGGGGATATGAGAATGTAAGTATACGTATAGCTGATTCACTTTGTTATACAGCAGAAACTAACACACCACGGTAAAGCAATTATACTTGAAATAAAGATGTTAAAAAAGAAAAGTGGCTGAAACTTAGAGGCCTGGCATAAAAGGAATTTCTATTTTTAACTGATCCTTTGAAAGGTTTAAATTCACGTACAGTGCATTAGTGTAGTCGTGTGTGTTAAATCAATGACTAAGTAAACAAACATTTATTGAGGGTGGTCAAAAAATTTGGAGACCACCAATTTAGCCATTTTTCTTTTCTTTTTTTTAATTTAATTTTTATTTTATATTGGACTATAGTTGATTTACAATATTGCATTAGTTTCAGGTGTACAGCAAAGTGGTTCGTTTATACATATATATCTATCCATTCTTTTTCAGATTCTTTTCCCGTATAGGTTATTACAGAGTCTTGAGTAGAGTTCCCTGTGCTCTACAGTAGGTCCTTGTGGATTATCTATTTTATACATGGTAGTGGGAATATGTTAGTTCCAATCTCCTAATTCATCCCTCCCCCACCACCTTTACCCTACATGAAGCTGGTTTTCTCTACGGGTAGAAGTAAGGTCTGTGTTCCACTTGTCTGTTGCTATGTAGCAAACTACCCGCCAAATAGGTAGTTTACAACGGTATCAATATTTAATTTTCTCACAAAGCTGATGTTTGGGCAGGGCTCAGCGGGACTGGCTTGTGTCCGCTCCATCAGGATGGCTTGGAATCTGGGCTAGAGGCTGTCAATTCACAGGCCGGCTGTTGATGCCAGTTGGGGTCTGGGAGAACCCAAACACTTGGAGACAAAAATAACTGGGGCTCCTAGGCCCCTCTCTCTTTCTCTTGGTGGTCTCTCCACGTGATCTCTCCAGCATGGCAGCTTCAGCTCAGCTGGACTTATTATAGAGCTGCTCAGGGTGTCCAAGGTACATGTCCCAGGGGAGAGAGCCAGGTGGAAGCCCGATGACCTTTTCTAATCCAGCCTCTGAAGTTGTCCCGGGTCATCTCTGCCATATCTTATTTTTCAGAAGTAAATCACTGGGAATCAGACTCCACTTTTTGATGGAAGGAGTGTCAAAGGCTTTGTGAACATATACTAACACTTCCATGCTTTGCTTAACCTGACTGGGGACAGTGAAAGGCCAGTGATGTGACTGGGCACCATCTAACTAAATCTGTGCCTTAAGCCGCAGGCTGGATGTGAACCGGAGGGGCTGAGCTGGTCTCCAGACTGAGTGGATTAAACCCACCTGTCTCTCTTCCGTTCCTGCATCTCTACCCCAGCACCCTCACAGGCCTGGGGAAACTCTGCCAGGCTTCTAGCCCGGTCCAGGAGTATTTTAAAAGGCATTTGGAGGTGGGAATGGAAAAGAATATTAAAAATAGACTAGGTGACACCCCACTGAAGGGGAAAGGATGACTGGATTCCTTTTTTCTATTCAGGTAGGCCTGAGAGGAAGGGATTCAGGATCCTCCACCAAAAATATCATGTATATCAAAATGTCATCACAGGTATGTGTGTTAATAAAAAAATGCATACCCCTTCCTTCAAAAGGTCATGTCAATAATAGGTATGTGTGCCTATGAAAAAGTATGTATATTTTCTATCAAAAGGTTATGTCAATAATAGATGCGTGTTCTAATAAAACTATGTACTTTTGCTATAAGCATTTTCCTACTTGTAAGTCAGTTGGTGTTCCTAAAAGTATAGCCAACGAACATTTGAAATCACTTTCTGTTTTGCTCCTCCCAACATTTCAGATAAAGTAAATTTATAACAAGTTATTTGAGTAAAATCTCTTTTCTATACATAATAAAACACTATAAAAGAATTCCCTCATGGTAACCTACTCCATTGAGGTGATAGAGCTAAATGCTTCGATTTATGTAGCTTTCATTTAAGTCATAACTTGTAAGAGTATGTCTATTCCTGAAATTATTCTAATTTCTGGTCTAAGGACTAATAATAGCTTCCTTTGACATTTGATCAAGTAGCTTAAAACTTAGAAGCCAGAGAAGAATGAAGAACAGTTGCAAGTTGTTCAGAGGAGAGTCTTAAAGATGATTAAAGGGTTGAGAAATAAGATCCAACAAGGTGTAATTTATTGAGATTATTCAGCTTTTACAGGCAGAGTTGAGGGATGACTCAATCCGAATTCTGTTGACCAGAACCCTCCCCTGCGCCCCCCCATATACAGTTCTATGCCAAGTGATGCCATAATTGGGATTCTGGAGTAGTGAAAATTTCTGTAATGGCTTTGATTCTGTCTGTGTCCTCTGCCACCAAGTTTAAACTCACTAAATGTAATTTTAGTGCTTTCTAATACTTTGAAAATGGGTAATCCATAGGAGCCTTATTCTCAGACCAAGCCAGAAAATAGAGGATTTTTACACTCTAAACTCTCAAACAGGAAGGTGTCTTGTTGTTCATCTCTATCTAATTGAGCCAGGAGCTTAATTTTGGTTAGTTTTAGTAAAAAAATAAAAAGTCCATAAAAATCAAGTTTATAATTAATAATTACAGTGGCGTTTCTAGGCTGGTTTTTAAAGAATTTTCTGTAGTGGTTGCTAATCAATTTTTCTCTCCCTAGAATGACTTAAATATTATGGTACCTTAAAATGCTGAAGATAGAAGTGATCTGTATATTTCTTTGAAGCCTAGGATCTATGAATTTTCTTTTTTTAGTTGTTTTTTCATTGACCTTAAGGATTTTTCAATATTCTACTTTAGAATGAAAACTCCTGTGTCGTTTATGTCTGTAAAAGACAAATTTAGTACTGTTCTGTTTGCAGAGAATTCATTGCATACTTACGTTTCTTAATTACTACATTAGGAAACATTGTCTTAGGGACTTTTTCCTGTAATCGATTAGTTTTGTATTTATTTTGATAAAGATAGCTGTTACATCAGTACTTGACCTGTGTTGTGTAATACACATTCTTGCCCTAGATAAATTTTGTCTCTGTGGTAAACACATTGCACACAGAAAAGACCTTAGACCCTACTTCTTCTTCTTGTAAATCAGTTCACTTTTGTGAGTTTCTAGCTGTGTTCTTATTATAATTGACTCAGCAATGGGAGAAATTTTTAGTTGGATTTCAAAAGACATTCCACCTAGCTGTGGTAGAAAGGCGTTTACTTAAGGTATCTTGAGTATATCTTGTAGGCCCAGCTTTTCTAATTCTTAGAGTGATCAAACCTGATAGATTTCATATCTTCACATGCCTGTGAATGCCCTACAAATAGATGTAAGGGTTATACTCAGCACAAATGTTGGGTGTTTGTATTTGCTTCACTGGGGCGCATTTAAGAAGAATGTGCCAGTACCTAACTCAGGCACCTTAGCAATTTATAAGCTACTGTAAAAAATGTGGAGATCTCACAAACCATGGATACATATATCACATTCCTGGAATGCTTAACAAAGAGATATTTCCCTTTGATGATACTCAAGGAATTTTTTTTTTTTTAGTTCACTATTATCACTCCTTTTCTTTTTTTTTCAGTTACTAACTTTTAAAATTATTTGGATTGAATTCATTTATGATTAGTCTCCAATCTTTTCATAGAATGTCATGCTCATATGCTGGTCTGTCCCCAGGCAATCACCTTGTGCACTGGGGTGTTCTCAATAAGTTTGATAAAAATTTAAACTAGGATGTCAATTGGTATGGCCAGTCAAAACAATGGGAGACTCCTTTGACAGTGCCTTTGTAGGAAGCTTCTTTCCTCCATTCCTCGGCCCTGTGAAGTACAAAGCCATAAGGATCCTCAGCTCTCAGGAAGGAAAAAGTCATAGCACCTGAGATGGCCGTAGGTCACCTTTATGATTCCATGAAGCTCATTGCTCCATTTCAGGCTCTGCTTCCTTTGGGACTGCGTGATGAACTCTGAAATTCTCCACCTGACTTTTGACTGCAGACTTGTAAGATGAGAGCATGAAGGCTTTCTCTCCTAGGACAAAAGATTGACGGAAGTACAGGTTGCTTGTGAGACCAATCTCAGTTGCAGGCTGAAGGCAGCTTATTTGTTAAATGTTATTAAAATTTCATGGGATAACATTTGCACTCTCCCCAGCTAATTATTTTAAAAAATATCTGTCCTTTCTCTTTCCTGTTTCTGTTTGTTTTCCCTGAGTGTTTTTGTTTTGTTTTGTTTCGATTTTTAAATACACTGACTCTTTTGGTGATTGGAGTCGTTCTAGGTAGGCCCAGACCCTTTAATAGACTGGTAAATCCTCTCAGATTGAAACAAAACAAAATTACACACACACACACACACACACACACACGCAACCACATAGAATCAAAATATATAGAAAGGAAAGTAAACTGTTATACAGTTATTCTTGGGCCTCGGAATTATGCTCATAAAAGCTTAAGGCAAAGTGAAGGATGAAATCTAGATGAACTGGTACTAATGGAACACTTGCTTTCTGCCTTAAGAATTTATCTGAAACATTATGGGCACACTGAACTGCATTTTTAAACTTTGGTACTAGGAGAGCTATCACTGAATGAAATTCTGCGTTGCATCATTTTGCAAAATGAAGAATTCTTTCAATGGACAGGAGATTATCTTTAATAGGTCTCTTTCCAACTTAACTTATCTTTCTTTTAATCTCTTTGAGCATCAAGTTTATAATTTATAAAATAGAAATACTAATTTATCCTTGATAGGGTGGTCAGGAAAATTGAAATAGAATTCGTGTAAGCTTGCTTTTTAAGTAAAAAAAGGTCTCTATAAATTTTTAGAGGCTTGTGTTTCAGACTGGCACCTGTATTATATTTATAAGCCTTTAATATGTTGCTATCATATTATTTAATTTTCATAAAGGGGATGTCAGAAAAATTGGTGTCTAGTCCTGCCATGTGGCTGAATTCCAAGGTGTGACTTTGTGAAAATCGTTGACTCCCTGGAATATCAGTTTCTCATTTATTCTCTCAGTATGGATTGAGTGCCTCTAGTGCGCCAGGCAGTGCTGTGGGCTCTGAGGAAACGGCAGTGAAAGGCCGAGGTGGAGCTCGTGGAACTTGCGTTCTAGTGGGGAGAGGCGAGCCCCACGCAAAATGCATACATAGATACTAGGGGGTGTTAGAAGGTGGTTTAAGTAGTGGTGTGCCAAAAGCAAGGGCATGAGGAACGCGGAGGGTGGATTTTTCTTTTCCAGTTTTAATGAGGGTAGCCTGGGAAAGGCCTCACTGAGAAGCTAACTTTTTTTTTTCTTTTTTTTAACATCTTCATTGGAGTATAATTGCTTTACAATGGTGTGTTAGCTTCTGCTTTATAACAAAGTGAATCAGCTATACATATACATATGTCCCCATATCTCTTCCCTCTTGCATCTCCCTCCCTCCCACCCTCCCTATCCCACCCCTCTAGGTGGTCACAAAGCACCGAGCTGATCTCCCTGTGCTATGTGGCTGCTTCCCACTAGCTATCTACTTTACATTTGGTAGTGTATATATGTCCATGCCACTCTCTCACTTCGTCCCAGCTTCCCCTTCCCCCTCCCCGTGTCCTCAAGGACATTCCCTATGTCTGCATCTTTATTCCTGTCCTAGGTTCTTCAGACCCTTTTTTTTTTTTTTTTTAGATTCCATATATATGTGTTAGCATAAGTTATTTGTTTTTCTCTTTCTGACCTACTTCACTCTGTATGATAAATAAATGCTGGAGAGGGTGTGGAGAAAAGGGAACCCTCTTGCACTTTTGGTGGGAATGTAAACTGATACAGCCACCATGGAGAACAGTATGGAGGTTCCTTAAAAAACTAAAAATAGAACTACCGTACGACCCAGCAATCCCACTACTGGGCATATACCCTGAGAAAACCATGATTCAAAAAGAGTCATGTACCACAATGTTCATTGCAGCTCTATTTACAATAGCCAGGACATGGAAGCAACCTAAGTGTCCATCGACAGATGAATGGATAAAGAAGATGTGGCACATGTATACAATGGAATATTACTCAGCCATAAAAAGAAACGAAACTGAGTTATTTGTAGTGAGGTGGGTGGACCTAGAGAAGCTAACTTTTGAGGAAAGACCTCAAAATGATAAGGGTAGAGCCAGGTGGGAATGAGTAGGGGCAGGGAATGCAAATGCTCTGCAGTAGGAGTGCACCTAGGCAGGGAGGCCAGTGTGGCTGCAGGTGAGTCAGTGCGAGAACGGAGCAGAAGATGAGGCCAGTGGTCGGGGAGGGGAGGACAGACAGCATAGGGCCTTGTAGGCCATTTTCTGAGTGAGTAAAGGGAACATTAGAGGATTTTGTATGATTTAGGGTTTAACAGTGTCTTTTGGCTGGATAATATAAATACAGGGGTCAGGATTTATCTTTTAAAATCTCTTATAGTCTAGGTCCAAGGTCCTATGATGCTGGATGTTTTCTCTCCCAATTCTCCCACTGTTATTCCAGGAGGAATAAAAGCTTGTTCAGGCTCTTCTTGGCCCACTGGTGGGACCAGCTGTTTGGCAGACTCTAAGAATTAGTTCTCTATGAATGCGGGGTCACTAGCACCAGTTGAACCTTCCCTTTCCCATGGCTTTCTAAAAAATAATTTAAAAGAAGCTGTAATGTTTCAGAAGTACTGAAGAATTGATGATGATATATATATAAAGGTTCGCGCGTGTGTGTGTGTATCATGTATTTTTTTTTAACATCTTTACTGGACTATAATTGCTTTACAATGGTGTGTTAGTTCCTGCTTTATAACGAAGTGAATCAGCTACATCATGTATTTCTGATCTCAGCACAAGTGAGAAGCCCAGTGCAAACCAACTTATGAACATCTAGGAAGACACCTCCCTGACTTTCCAATTCTTTACCAACCCACGGAAGGCTGCCCTCTGAATGTTCATATGAGCCTCCTGCCTTACCAATAGGTGAAAGAATTTGTCTCAGTGTGGTACAGCCACATGGGATTCCTGGGTGAGGAACATGCTAGTTAATAAATTGTAGTCTAGTACTAAAATTATTTGCTATGCTAGTTTTATCAATTTGTTTTTACATGTGAACTCTCTAAATTCCTAAATACATTGTTATTTGGGCAGTCAATATTTTATGCATGTGGTGACTTGGAGTACATCAAGCTTTTAGAAGGATAAGAGTCTAGTATGAAGTCAAGCAGCTGTTGTTCTTTACATTCAAATGATGGCTGATGATACTGATTAAAAAAAAGAATAAGATAATCTTGCCTGTTTTTTTTTTCTAACATTGTAATTCAATCAAAGCTTCCTTATTTGGAAGTGAAATTTCTATATTTAGCAAGTCCACTAAGTTGGGTAGAGAAATAGAAACAACACCTCAAATTCCCTTATATTCTCTGAGAGAGAGAGAGACAGAGACAGAGAGAGACAGAAAAACAGAGATAGACAGAAAGAGAAAGAGAGAGACCAATGTTCTCTGCAATGAATTTTTGTAGTTACAAAAGAAAACATTAACCAAAAGTATCAACATCGTTAAAAAAGATGTGGGTGGCAGTTACCAAAGGGCATTTGGATCCTCTGTAGAAGGCCTTGGAATTCCCAAGAACTAAGTTTAATAAAGGAAAGATAAGAATGTCATATTGAAATTCATTAAATCAACTTGGCGGGATATTCACAGTTCATCTCACGCAAATGCATAAGACAGTTTCTCTGCATCGTAATGGATTGAAAACGACATATAGGTTGGTATTAAGTTTTAAGACAAAGTAGAAGCTAATTGTGACAGAGCAAAAGGAGCTATTAAAAAAAGGACATTGTTTATGAAACATGAGGAAGTACCATGGACCTCTGGCCAAAAACAGTGACTGTCTTTATGCTTCTGGCTTGAGGAGACCAGGAATATGGGACTGCAGTGTATTATAAATATATTCATAAAAGTATTTCCCAGGTTTACTGCTCGCTTTGAGAAGTTGCTTATATATGATTAATAGGAGGGAAGACACTAACCAGACTATTGAGATTCGTGAGTAAAAGTGATGATCAAATAGTTGGCTTTCCTAATCCTTTATACATTTTTAATTTCCTTCCACCTAGCCAATTAGTCAGTGATTTTGGAACGGTTTAGACAAGCATTGTTCTCTGATGCAAATCACTTGCACAAAAAGTTAGGAGATCCCAGAGATCGGAGCCTGACTAGTAGATGTCATATCCACAACCACTGTGCCACCATCTGTCACCAGCAAAGCCAGTGAGAGGTCCAGCTTTGATTTAGAGGTTGTTAGGCAAATTGTCTCAATTTTGAAAATCATCTCTTTTAATAACAATAGCAAGTACTTACATAGGGCTGTTACATGCCAGACATTATTTGACTGTATTTAATCCTCACACTGACCCTGTCTGATGTGTATCAGTTAGCTTTCTATGTGTAAGAAGCCACCCTAAAGCTTAGTGGCTTCATCCGTATCATTTAATATTACTCACTAGTCTGTGGGTCAGGTGGGCAGTCCTGATCTAGGCAAGGCCAGTGTGTCTCCTGGCAGCCTGGGCTGAGCTCTGTTCTATCCTTGTAGTCTCACGTGAGACCACTGGGCTGACTCACTGCTTCTGGTCCATGTGATTGCTCATCACCCAGCAGCACCCTGTTTGCAAGGGGAATTCAGGGCCTCGGGGGAGAGTGGAAGAGAGCAAGGTCCCTTGAGACCTGGTCTTGGAGCTGATACAGTGTCACTTCCAGTGAATTCTGTTGGCCAAAAGAGTCAGAAGGCCAGCCTATAGTCAAGGGAAAGAGGCTGCCCTTTTTGATGAGAGGAGCCGCAGGGGGCATGGATATTGGGAGGAGTCAAGGACTGTGTCTGTTTCTCCCATCGAGCACAAGTGGACACAGCCATTTCCATTTGACAGGTGAGAGAGCCGAGATACACACTTTCCGTGACACAAGGTCGTGTGGGATGTAAGTGTCCAAGTCAGCATTCAGACACCGGCAGTCTGACTCCACAATCCATGGTCTTAACCCATATGCTACATGTTTATTTTTGTGAGTGTGTTTCCTAGGTGTCACTGCTGCAGGCGTCGTGGATCACGGGAAGCCATTCTCATTGCCTTCTTTCACGGGAAGGACCTCTCACTCCCACGGCACCATCCATTCCACCCCATCCCCTGGACCAAAGGCTTTCAGTGACTGACACTTCTTTCCCCTTTAGTATTTCCTCCTGGTTTTTACTCTTTATCTCAAAGAGAAGAATCACGAGGTTTTTAAAAGTGGGTTTTAGCAAGGTGTTGCCTGGTAACGTGCTTTTGTCCTACCAAGGGTAGGAACTGTCTGTGTACATTTTTATTTAAGACTTTTTTTTAGCAAATTGCAAAATATTTTTTTAAAAATTCTAAAATCAGCTCTTTCTTTCATTAGCATGTACAAATAACATGGACCTTGACTCCATGTTACAGTTGTTTCACCAGTAGGTAGCCAATGGTAGGCATTCGGTAAGGATGAATTAAATGGAGGAAGGAAGGAAGCCAAAATACGAATGATTATTAATACATATATATATATTTTTTTTGCGGTACGCCGGCCTCTCACTGTTGTGGCCCCTCCCGTTGCGGAGCACAGGCTCCGGTCGCGCAGGCTCAGCGGCCATGGCTCACGGGCCTAGCCGCTCCGCGGCATGTGGGAGCCTCCTGGACCGGGGTACGAACCCGTGTCCCCTGCATCGGCGGGCGGACTCGCAACCACTGCGCCACCAGGGAAGCCCCATTAATATATATTTTTAAACATTGATTTTATCGAGTAGATTATACTCATATTATACTCTTTACTTTTCAGAATCACTTTCTGTGTTTTTGTTTGTTCAGTGCCATTTTCTTTTCCCATTATGCCTGTTACACTTTATGTGTGTATATATATATATATATAATATATATTATATATATATATATACTTGTGTGTGATACCATAATACTGTATCCGGATTTTAAAGAAATCCTTTGCTAATTTTGAATTCTCTTTCTCTATAGTTTCATATTATGACTCTCTTGATCTGGACACATAGCAGCATTTCTAGTACTTGCATTAAAGTTTTTGAGACTAAAGAAACTTTCCACCCACATTGGGCCTCTACAAAGATGGAGGTCACCACTCACCCCTCCTACTCTCTGCTGCTCTTTTGAAATCTAATCCTTGGGCTCGACCTAGTGCTATGCATTCATTAGAACCCGTGCAAATATGAGTGTTGAAAACTCCTTGAAGTTCTTTATTGGAACCTCTTCTCAGTTACCTGCTGAGTTGTTTGTGATGCTTTTCTCACTTTACCAATGGGAATTGAGACACAGACCAGGTAGGCAGCTTGTCAAATACAAAATCAAGGCCAAGGGATTGGGTAGCCAAGATAAGAACTGAAGGAACCTCATTTTATAGCCCATTGTTCAAGAGACTAAGATACGTAGTTTGTAAGGAAAGAATAACGGGGAGAATAAATACAGCCTCTCTTAACCATGAATTGTGTGTGTGTGTGTGTGAAGATTTTTGATTAGAACATACTAAAAGTTTGCTGTGTGGTTAGTTTGTAGAATTAATAGTGGAAACACATGATTATTAATAGGAGAAACATTTTATGATTCATCTCATAAGCATGTATGATTGCTTTCCAGAAACAGAGCTTATGCCTAGAAGACAAAGAGCAAAATGAGCTTAAATTGATTTCTTCCCCCAGAGATTAGAATGCAAGTCACCAGAATGTATGAGAAGGGTCCCAAGTGAGAAAGCCGCTGAACAATGTGTTCTTCCTTTGGGATATTCCCTATTTTAACCCTAGAGTCTGTCCATATCCAGCAACTGGTCTCAGAATGTTTTCTATGAATATATTTTATTACACTGACATTCCTTGTTATGAAGAATTCTGAGTTTTCATCAAACAAGAAGTGGGATTGACTCCTGAGTATCACTGGCTCAAAAGTCTGTGGTCTTTCTGACGTCAGAAATCACTTTCTTTTGGGACCATTCTTTTAATTATATTTTTAAATAATTAGTACCATGTATTCATACAGTTAGCTGCGTATTTTGCCAATTTCTTTATCTGTCTCCACAGTAAGGAAAGAAATTGCTTCAGCGTGGGGGTCACAGACTTTCAGCATTCTTTTTCTGGATGCTTCACCATCCACAGCTCAGAGCTGAGAGTGAAGGAGGTGCCCTAGATGCCCTCACCACTGGACGCGCAGATGGGTGAGGACAAGGTGTGTGCTCAGAGAAAGTGGCAAAAAGCACACAAAATGTAAACGACTTCTGCGAAAGACTTAACTGATTCAGAATCATTTCTTTCTTTCCAGTTATAATTCTGAGCATTGCATTAGAAAGGGCCTAATAAGAGGGAGTGACAGGTGCCTGAAGAACTACCTGACTGCTGCTAATATAGAAAATATATGAAATTTAAACACAACGATGACACACACACATCTGTGACCGCCTGTTGTGTAGCACTGTACGGGTCACAAAGGCTTGTATCCTGATTAGCAGGGGAGAGTACAGCAGGGAGCACCCTATAAATCAGCCGTTCTCTTTGTCATTTTCAATTTACAGTTATCAAACTGCCTGACCGAGACTTACAAAAAGAATTGCCTCCACAATAGTGGAGCTGTTGTTAAAAACACAGATTCCCAGCTCCACTCAGATCCTGATGAATGAGGGCCTCCAGGAAAGTGCCCTGAAAATGAATATTTTTAGTAAGCTTGGAGGTGCTGTGTGTTAGCTGGTAGTTAGGAGGACCTAACAGAGTTCAACTCTGCCATCCGCTGTGTTGAGATGAAGCGTTATTTTACCTCGTTTAAGTATCAGTGTCCTGCTCTGCAAAATCAGGGTGATGATAGTACCTCCTTCTGAGTGCTGTTGTGAACACCGAATGACCTCACGTGTGCAAAATATTTATCACAGTGCTTGGCACAAGTGCTGGATGAGCTGCTTCTACTGCTGCTGTCATTATTGTCATTTTATCCAATGAGCGTGTTATTCGTGGTCTAGCCAGTTGCAGAAAGTCATGCATATAAATGAGAAAGGGAATGATTCTAGGGAAAAGGATGAAGGAAAAGAAGCTCTGACAGGTTGGATGAGGGCTGAGACATTCTAGGTTAGAGTCCATGGAGAAAATGGGCTTGGATAGAGTTCCCAGGGCAACTGAGGGTACCCAGTTCTGTTGGTATCCATACTCCAAGTATTTGCTTTGTTTTCCCCCTCTGGGGGGGATTCAGGGGCTCGGCTCACTTACCTTGATAAGAAACGTTTCTGGAGGAACTAAGGCATGATACAAGTTTAATTGGTCCATAATATTATTTTATTTTGTTTTATTTTATTTCATTTGGGATGTGCTGATAAGAGGGTATTACCTTGCATGACCAGGTCTATCAGAAATGTAAATATGTAGAGTTCTCATGATGTCAAATTCATTTATTCATTCATTAATGCAATACAGATTTGTTGAGCACCTGCTATGTGCCAGGCACTGTTTTAAGCACAAAGGTTATATCAGTGAATAGTATAGGCAAACATTCCTGTCCTCACAGAGTTTATGCTCTTGTGTATGTAGTGGGGGGCAGTTACTAAACAAAATAAATGAAAATTATGTGATGATAAAGAGAAATAAAAGCAAAGAAGGAAGATAGGGAGTATGGGCAGGGTGTATGTGTGTGTACATGTGTGTATGCATGTGTGCTCACACGTAAAGTGAGGCCAGATCACGTGGGGCCTCGGTAAAGACTTTGACTTTAAGTGCTATGGGAAGTTTCTAAAAGGTTTTGAGCAAACAGTATTTTAAAAGGATCCCTCTGGCTTTTGGACAGTACATTCTAGGAATGGAGGCAATGGAACTGGAAAGCAGGCTATTAAAATAAACTTAGAGAGAGATGATCTCAGCATGGGCCAGGGCGGTGAGTGGAGGTGGGGACGAGTGGTCTAGTTTGAAGGTGGAACCAACAGTACTTGCTCATGGATTAAATGTAAGGAGTGAGGGAAAGAGAGGACTCAAGGGGGACTCAACTGAAATGTCGGAATTACCATCCCCTGGGATGAATACACTGTAGGGGAGCAAGTTTTTAGGGGTAGATCAGGAGTTAAATTTTAGGCACGTTTAGTCAGAGATTACCTATTAGCTATCAAGTGGAGATGCTAGAAGCGACCATCTGGATATAAAGGTCTGGGTCTCAGGGCAGGGACTTGGGTCAGAAACATGGATTTGGAGTTATAAGCCTGTACACGCACGTGAGGCCAAAACTAAAAGGCATCACTGATGGAAGGTCCAGGAGAGTGGCTCAAAGACAAGATCCTGGAATGCGTCAACTGTAAGAGGTCAGGGAGATGAGGAAAAACCAAATCAGAAGATGGTGAGAGCGGCCAGCTACTGACCATGGCAGCAAACCAGGAGCATCTGTGTCCTGGAGGTCAAAGCAGACACGGTTTCAGGGGAGGGAGTGATCTACTGTGTCAAATGTGACCGAGACCAAGATGAGCATTTGAATTCCCCACTGAATTCAGCAGAGTAACAGTCACGGGTGATTCTGTGAGAGCAATTTAAGTGGAGTAGTGGTGTGACAGATGGATTAGGATGGATTCCGGAGAGAAGGAGAAGAATTGAATTAGAGAAAGAGAGAGAGAGAGTACAGATAAATCTCAGGGGGAAGAGCTTGGCTATGAATGGGAACTCAGAAATAGGCAGGAGCTGATGTGGGAAGTAAGAGTTGTTGCTTTAAGATGAGAAACAACAGGGTGTTTGTAAGCTGAGGGGAGTGATCCACGGGGCAGGAAAATTAGTGACATGGAACAGAGAGAGAGGTTCTCAGAGGTATTGTGCTACTTCCCTCCCACCCAAATACGCTCAAACCTTCATATTCTTCTCCAGTCTCTGTTTCTATGCCCCAGGCAACAAAGCCAAGGCCCAAGGCCTTAGACAAACCAGACCACTTATGACTCTCTAAAGCCCTCAGGATCCTCAATCCATCTAGCCACATACAGAGTTTTGTTTTGATTTTTGCTTTTGAAAAAGAAGTAAGGAAGCAAGGAAAGGAGGAGGAAAGGAAGGAAGGAAGAAAGGAAGGGAGGAAGGGGAGATAAATCATACTGTATATATTTTTGACAAATAGCTTTTTATTTAAACCTGCTTCCTCCTTTGATCTCTTTTAATTTTTATAACAACCCTTTGAGATGGGTATTATTTCCTTTTTCCAGATGGGTAAAGTGAGTTTATAGTGATTAAATAACATGTTCAGGATCTCAGAACTTATTCATAAGAGGCTGATTCAATTCAAACTCAGATCTGTCAGACCCCAAAATACCAATTTCACAGATTTCTCTGACATAGTAAAGTCATGCTGGGTCCGTGGTTTGACTCAACCTTGGAAACACAGATTCAGCCCTTAATTGTTTGCTTACATGATTTCATCACCTCTGTAGCAGAGCCATCTTCAATTATGTCATTATTAAGCATCCCGTGTTCCCTTTACTGAAAGCATTTGTTTCAAAGTCAAATTTATTTTTCTATAAAAATGACCATCTGAATTAGTCAGTAAAAAGGAGGCGATCCTATGCAGAACACCATATACACTTACCCTGCATTTACTGGATACATCTAGAATAAGTCATTTTCTGAGACACAGAAGGACTCATGTAATTTTATCCTTAAGAGGAGGTTAGTGGAAGGGTCTTATTCTGCCCAGACATTGTGAATATGATTGGAACAGAAAATGTAACAGACAGCTGCTGACAAGGGGCTTCCGAAACCAGCAAAACCTGATTTTACTTTTGTGTGTCCTCTTAGCCAGTTCAGCCCCAGGTCTCTTGGCTTCCTTCCTGTTGGGATATCTTGCTTCTCCTTACCTGTCTGCAAACTATTAGAAGAGAGAATTTCTCTACTACTGTGTTTGGTGCCTTGAAACTCTAAGCTTCTTACAGAAATGCTGATTCTGCTTTCTCAGGAGGAATTCTCACAGCAGGTATTTCCAGCAAGTTCTTCCTGGATGAGGAAGTCTTTTAGGGTATTCCTTGCAACAAAAATGAGATGCACCAAAATGGTTTGGTTGAGTAGGTTGGTAGAGTATGGTCAAGTCTTGACAATCAAACAGGTGTGTCAGCTACCAATTCGTCACAAATGGTGCGTGATAGAAAAGAATGGCTGGGAAAAGTTAGGCAGCTGCTGACATGATTCTTTGCAGTCAAATAATCGGAGCCATACTAGGTATGTTGTCTTTGGAAAATTAAAAAAAAAAAGGCACTCAACAAACAGTTCATGAATACCTACCAGCTACAGACTACAAACTGGTTAGATGAGTTTCCTTCTAGAATGCCCAGCCTAGTGGAAGAGATTGATAATTAGGTGATAACATAAACACCATAATTCCTACCATGAGACATTACTAAATGGTTATCTCCTCCAATCCCATCCCCCAAATCAGGAATGCTCCTGTTTTAACAATTTCACAACCAACATGATGAGATATGTTATCATGGAGAAGAGGGAAAATAAAATTGTATTTATATTTTCTTTTACCAAAATGGAAATCAGATTGAAAGAGTTCAGCCAAATAAAACACAAAATTGAAAGTTATCAAAGCTAATCTATAGCTTGGTGACTGAGAGGACAGCAGTAGAATAAGGAATATGAAAAGAATATGCAAAAGTTGAATTAAGTAGTCTTATTTATAAGGCATTTGTATAAAATCTGAATAAATTGTTTTTACTAGAGGAAAGAAAAAAAAAATCCTTACAATTGAAAGTCCATGACTCAATTTTTGTAAGTTTTTCTCTTTTCCTCAATCAGTTTTTTCCTTCCATTCTCTCTCTGAGGTTTGGTAAAGAGGTCATCCAAGATATGCGGTTTTCTTCTCCTATTTCTTTCCCTGTTTGGGGATGTTCATGACAAGGTTTATTGGGTAGTATTCACATGTTCATAAGCTACTAATCTTTCCTTTGTGGTATCCTCTTACTTCAAAGAACTCAAGATATTATTATACAGGTTAAAAAATAATTTTTCCCTACACTCCTGGGAGATATATAGTAAAAAAAAATAGGAGTTATTAAGAAAATAATTAATGGCTTTTTCATCTGAGTTTTCCTAGTATATTAATAAAAAATGTATTCCACAAAGTTTATGGGTACATGACCATAGGCCTGGTTACTTTATCTTACTTATCAACACATTCTTATTGTTTAAAGAGATTTAATTTCTTTTGATACTTGTTTTAAACAATACCTTCCTCTTTCATATTTGTAAAGAAGGATTATATAAATGTCACCTATTTAGCAGCACTGATACTACTTTTTATTTTTTTAATGCTTTTTTGGATGCTTAGCTGCTAGTATTTTCCAAGCTGAAGTCTGCTCTTGTGCAATTTTTTTTTACCTGTTAAGTCACTATTTCCACATTAATAATAGGGTAAAGATATCAGGCTTCAGTTTAGATTATGACAGTACCTAATGTCTTTTCCACATTTACTTCAAGCAAGGAGAAGACTTCCTCTCTTGTTTTCATGGGAATTTTATGAATTCCAATATGTATATTTTTCCAGCTGTAGTATTTTAATTGAAATTGGAAATTACCAGATGAGATATCACTTTTCTTAAGAAAAATTTCCTAATACTAAATCCTAGCAGTTAAAGCTGACTTCAACTACTCAAGTGGCATGATTTCCTTATGCTTACCATAGACTTTTAAAATCTTTTCTTCAGTTATTTCCATTGATACTTTTAGGTCAGTGAGACGTTAAATTATATTTTTCTCCTATAAGCCACCTTTTCATGAGCGGAATTTCCTTTTTTCGGTATGTGTGTTATGGTCCTAAATAGGTGATTAAGATAAACGGAAGCTCTCTTGGTTAATATTGCTAAAATGAAGCCATTTGATCTGATACCTGTTTTTGATTGCAAGTGAGACTCCTTGATTGCAAATATTTATGTGTCCAAAAAATCCATGGTGGTGATGCATTATAGCAGCAAGTCTTAATGTTTGTTTCCTTTCAGTTAAATTGTTTCCTATTATACGTTCAATAGACTAGCTCCAGCAGACATGCAGGGCTAAACAGAAGGTTGTGGAACTCACATGGTACTTTAGAGTCATTAGAAAAGACTTTTTCCTGAACAACACCTCTTTTGTTGCTGTTGTTTTTGAGGAATCTCCTGTTGCTTCCAAGAAAAGGAGATAGTGTTTTTTTTTAGTGGGGAGACTAAGCATGTGGGAGTCGGGGTATTTGTATCCACTAATTAGTTCAGGGAGTCACTCCATCACCTGAGTTGAGGCTCTTCACCTGTAAGGTGTGAGGCAGGATGAAAGTGAGACAGGGTGGGACCTGGGACCTGGGACCCTTTGCAGCAGTGCTTACACCTAAATAAACGTCTCCTTGAGCAACAGAATACAAAGAAATTAAAAGGGACTAAAAATAATTGTGTGCATGTGCAGTTGGGGCAAATTATGGACAAGATACAAAAAGACCAAAAACCCAATTGCTACTTCTGAAGTGACAGGAGCCAAAGCAGGTACTGTGCATGCCTCCTGCACACAGCACCACCAAGGGGGTGGGCAAAACACCCAAGCCACGCCTCCAGCCCGACCCCTGGGCCCACCCCACCCTCACCCCATTTAAGGGACCAGCTCGCCCCGCCCCCTCAGGGAGCGAGCGAAGGAACCTGTTACGTGTTTTTGCTCCCTTGGGCTGCAGCAGGGACCCCAATAAAGGCTTGCCTGAATTTCTGCTCTGGCCTCTTATCAATTGCTATTGATTAAATAGTTCAAGAACGCACACCGGTGTCTAAGGGATCCTGAAGGGATCCCTTCTAGGTAGGGCTGGAAATTACCTTATTTTCTCTACCTTTACCTACAAGTTATCCATTTATTTCCCCCTGACTTTGTAGTTGATAAATCTTTTAAAGCAGCCTCTAGAAACTAGGAGAGATAGAGTATCTACTACCCCAGGGAGCCAAAATTTGAAACTATTCCCATTCTGAGTATTCCCCTTTTTGAGGGAACGTACCGAGTAGGTCTGCGGGCAGCTATTACATTGTAAGGCAGGATGCAGGCATTAATGATGGCACTCTCACCTAAGAGCCTAGAAAAGAATTGCCTCCATGAATATATGGCAGTAGCAACTTAATTGTACCCCCAAGGAAGTTACATTTAGCATCTATATATTATGATGAAAAGCTGACTGGAAATGGAATTTCACTGTCTCATGACTCTAATTTAAAATATTTTTTGTTTCCTCCATCATGTCTGCTTATTTCAAACTTCAAAATAAGGTTGATAGGGCTTCCCTGGTGGCGCGGTGGTTGGGAGTCTGCCTGCCGATGCGGGGGACACAGGTTCGTGCCCCGGTCTGGGAGGATCCCACATGCCGCAGAGCAGCTGGGCCCGTGGGCCATGGCCGCAGAGCCTGTGCTTCCGGAGCCTGTGCTCAGCAGCGGGAGAGGCCACAGCGGTGAGAGGCCCGCGAACTGCAAAAAAAATAAAAAATAAAAAAAATGAGGTTGATAAACTGTTCTATGAGCAGTTTTCAATCAGGCCATTCAGTTTAACAAAGTGAACAGTTAATAGTCTCAGATGTAGAATGTGTCACGATTAACCACGCTTTCATTTAAGCGAAGAGCTACAATGACTGTCCTGAAGGGACACAAGTGAGCCAGTGGCATAGAAAGAAAAGCCACCCAGGTGTCATTTCTAGGAGTTGTAGATGTCACTGTCTCTAAAGTAAAAGTTCTCCTGTTTTCTGCAGGAGACATCAGATACACTTCTTTCCTTGTGTGGCATGGAAACTGAACTTTTTTCTTATCCATCTTTCTTAGTACATGGGTCACTTTTAATGATGATGAAACTTTTCTTACTGGCCTATGATACCTGTAAAGTACTATTTTTTTTAATGGAGATATCTAAGGATGTGAGAGAGAAACATGGAAAACATTTAAATGCGGAGAAATACCAGTCCCCAATTCAAAAATTTGGCCCTAGGCAAATATCACAGTGAATGGAAATAATCTTTGTTGTCTCCTATGTGCGATACAGAATACATTTTCAGTATAAGATGAAAACATGAAGTAATGTGAAATTAAGAAAAGTCATAAGAGAAAGTTACATGATTCAGTGATATATAAGATTGATCATTTTGTGCTTCTGCTTATATCTGAGATACTACAGAAATTAATGAACTGGCTTCTCTATTATGAAAATTAGAAGAAAGGCACTAACTGTATTTAGAAGTTGTATCCTCATTATACTGTAGAATTGGTTTCAGGAGTATTTTACCAAGAATATATATTAGTGTATCAAAACTTACGAAGATGACTTTAAGAAAGGGAAAATGTACTCTTCTGCAATTTTAACTTTATCTTTTTGTTATTTATATATCCATCTCTCCTCCTTCAGATGAATCTGAAGTATTGGATATAGAAAGAATATGTTATTTAAGCTCATCTTACAGAGTTTTGGAAAAGACCAAAAGGCTGCTTTACCTTCCAAGCTTAGTTAATGATAGCTTATGATTATAAGTTTATCATGTACTAATAGGGAGGTTATTTTAAAATGCCGTCTTGTGGGAAATCCAGTCCAAAAAGAAAATAACAGTTTTAAGTCCCAGGTCAGTGGTAAGCATGCATTACATTACTGGTTTAGTTGGAGAGTTCAAACCTTCCCCTTGCCGTCTTTGGCTTTACATCTCCTGCTAACGCATCTTCTGAAAATCTGCTTGTGTCATTTCTGCTTCAGACGTTGTCATTAAGGATAAAAGGTTTTGAGTCTGCAATTGCAGGTGATTATGTTTATACAGTTGGGAGAATAGTGGAATAATCTAAAAAACAGCACATTTTGTTTATATGTGTCAACTCCCACTGCCGTAGTGAATGGATTTTTATGCTCCTGGGATGTCATGTTATTGTTGTCAAACTCTAGTCACCCATTGATAATAACAATTGCATTGATTGCTTCAGCATCAGCTGACCTCTTGGGACTAAATAGCTTCACATAGCAGACTTCATTCAAAAAATCAGACCTAGAATTGCTGATATTTCTTTCTCGTTCTATGCCCAAAGTCTCCATACATTTTTAGACTGAAATGTTGTCTTGAGATAGAGCTTTTCTTGAGGTAGAGAAATGGAGCTTTGCTCCAGATGTTTAAGTAGTTTTTGTAGGCTTCATGATTCTTTCCATAGACATTTATTGTTATTTTTATAAGTGCCACTTAAGTAGCTTATGGCTGAGAGTATTGCTTCTCCCAGTCCAAAGTTAGGACCCGTCTTCTCCCCGGGATTTTTACGTAAGAGTGATTGATACTCCCTGTTTCTCTCTCTGCAGCCCACTTCTCTGCTACCTTTAGGTGTTTCTCATTTCAGGAAGTTAATCATGAAATCTATAAACTTAAATTGAACTAAGCTGTGTGATCTCCATGTTGATATGAAAAAGTAAGAAAAGCCTATTGATCACAGCACCAAGTCAGTTAAAGGGCAGGAAAGTAACGTTCCTAACAGCTGAGGCTGTGGAATACGGCCAGTGTGGATTTGATTGAGTTCAAACTTGTCACTTTCTAGTTGTGTGATTTTCATCAAGGTATTTCATTCCTTCAAGTCCATTTCTCTCATCCATAAAATGGTGTTGATAATGCCTTCTTTGTAGTATTTTTATGATATACAAATGGGATATTTTTAAAAGGCACTTATTATAAATATATTATTTAATTTTTTAACATTTTTATTAGAGTATAATTGCTTTACAGTGCTGTGTTAGTTTCTGCTGTATAACAAAGTGAATCAGCTATACATATACATACATCCCCATATCTCCTCCCTCTTGTATCTCCCTTCCACCCTCCCTATCGCACCCCTCTAGGTGGACACAAAGCACAGAGCTGATCTCCCTGTGCTATGCGGCTGCTTCCCACTAGCTATCTATTTTACATCTGGTAGTGTATATATGTCCATGCCACTCTCTCACTTCTTCCCAGCTTACCCTTCTCCCTCCCCATGTCCTCAAGTCCATTCACTATGTCTGCATCTTTATCCTGTCCTGCCCCTAGGTTCCTCAGAACCATTTTTTTCTGATTCCATATATATGTGTTTTCATACGGTATTTGTTTTTCTCTTTCTGACTTACTTCACTCTGCATGACACTCTCTAGCTCCATCCACCTCACTACAAATAACTCAATTTCATTTCTTTTTATGGCTAAGTAATATTCCATTCTATATATGTGCCACATCTTCTTTATCCATTCATCTGTCGATGGAGACTTAGGTTGCTTCCATGTCCTGGCTATTGTAAATAAAGGTGCAATGAACATTGTGGTACATGACTCTTTCTGAATTATGGTTTTCTTAGGGTATATGCCCAGTAGTGGGATTGCTGGGTCGTATGGTAATTCTGTTTTTAGTTTTTTAAGGAACCTCCATACTGTTCTCCATAGTGGCTGTATCAACTTACATACCAACCAACAGTGCAAGAGGTTCCCTTTTCTCCACACCCTCTCCAGCATTTATTGTTTCTAGATTTTTTGAAGATGGCCATTCTGAATGGTGTGAGGTGATACCTCATTGTAGTTTTGATTTGCATTTCTCTACTGATTAGTGATGTTGAGCATCCTTTCATGTGTTTGTTGACAATCTGTATGTCTTCTTTGGAGAAATGTCTGTTTAGGTCTTCTGCCCATTTTTGGATTGGGTTGTCTGTTTTTTTGATATTGAGCTGCATGAGCTGCTTGAATGTTTTGGAGATTAATCGTTTGTCAGTTGCTTCGTTTGCAAATATTTTCTCCCATTCTGAGACTTGTCTTTTCAACTTGTTTATGTTTTCCTTTGCTGTGCAAAAAGCTTTTAGGTTTCATTAGGTCCCATTTGTTTATTTTTGTTTTTATTTCCATTTCTCTAGGTGGTGGGTCAAAAAAGATCTTGCTGTGATTTATGTCATGGAGTGTTCTGCTTATGTTTTCCTCGAAGAGTTTTATAGTGTCTGGCCTTACATTTAGGTCTTTAATCCATTTTGAGTTTATTTTTGTGTATGGTGTTAGGGAGTGTTCTAATTTCATTCCTTTACATGTAGCTGTCCAGTTTTCCCAGCACCACTTAGTGAGGAGGCTGTCTTTTCTCCATTGTATATTCTTCCTCCTTTATCAAAAATAAGGTGACCATATGTGCTTGGGTTTATCTCTGGGCATTCTATCCTATTCCATTGATCTATATATCTGTTTTTGTGTCAGTACCACACTGTCTTGATTACTGTAGCTTTGTAGTATTGTCTGAAGTCAGGGAGCCTGATTCCTACAGCTCCATTTTTCTTTTCAGAATTACTTTGGCTATTCGGGGTCTTTTGTGTTTCTATACAAATTATGAAATTTTTTGTTCTAGTTCTGTGAAAAATGCCATTGGTAGTTTGATAGGGATTGCATTGTATCTGTAGATTGCTTTGGGTAGTGTAGTCATTTTCACAATGTTGATTCTTCCAATCCAAGAACATGGTATATCTCTCCATCTGTTATATATCATCTTTAATTTATTTTATCAGTGTCTTATAGTTTTCTGCATAAGGCCTTTTGTCTCCTTAGGTAGGTTTATTCCTAGGTGTTTTATTCTTTTAGTTGCAGTGTTAAATGGGAGTGTTTCCTTAATTTCTCTTTCAGATTTTTCATCATTAGTGTATAGGAATGCAAGAGATTTCTGTGCATTTATTTTGTATCCTGCTATTTATACCAAATTCATTGATTAGCTCTAGTAGTTTTCTGGTAGCATCTTTAGGATTCTCTATGTATGGTATCATGTCATGTGCAAACAGTGACAGTTTTACTTCTTCTTTTCCGATTTGGATTCCTTTTATTTCTTTTTCTTCTCTGACTGCTGTGGCTAAAAATTCCAAAACTATGTCGAAAAATAGTGCTGAGAGTGGGCTAAGATTTCCTGATCTTAGTGGAAATGGTTTCAGTTTTTCACCATGGAGAACGATGTTGATGTGAGTTTGTCATATATGGCCTTTATTATGTTGAGGTAAGTTCCCTCTATGCCTGCTTTCTGATGGGTGTTTATCATAAATGGGTGTTGAATTTTTTCTTTTTGTTTTGTTTTTGCGGTACGTGGGCCTCTCACTGTTGTGGACTCTCCTGTTGTGGAGCACAGGCTCCGGACGCGCAGGCTCAGCGGCCATGGCTCACGGGCCTAGCTGCTCCTCAGCATGTGGGATCTTCCCGGACCGGGGCACGAACCTATGTCCCCTGCATCGGCAGGCGGACTCTCAACCACTGTACCACCAGGGAAGCCCATGGGTGTTGAATTTTGTCGAAAGCTTTTTCTGAATCTATTGAGATGATCCTATGGTTTTTCTCCTTCAACTTGTCAATATGGTTTATCTCATTGATTGATTTGCATATATTGAAGAATCCTTGCATTCCTGGGATAAACCCCACTTGATCATGGTGTATGATCCTTTTAATGTTGTGTTGGATTCTGTTTGCTAGTATTTTGTTGAGGATTTTTTTTTTTTTTTTTGCGGTACACAGGCTTCTCACTGTTGTGGTCTCTCCCGTTCTGGAGCACAGGCTCCAGATGCACAGGCTCAGTGGCCACGGTTCATAGGCCCAGCCGCTCCGTGGCATGTGGGATCTTCCCAGACTGGGGCATGAACCCGTGTCCCCTGCATCGGCAGGCGGACTCGCAACCACTGCACCACCAGGGAAACCCTTGTTGAGGATTTTTGCATCTATGTTCATCAGTGATATTGGCCTGTAGTTTTCTTTCTTTGTGACATCTTTGTCTGGTTTTGGTATCAGGGTGATGGTGGCCTCGTAGAATGAGTGTGAGAGTGTTCCTCCCTCTGCTATATTTTGGAAGAGTTTGAGGAGGATAGGTGTTAGCTCTTCTCTAGATGTTTGATAGAATTTGCCTGTGATGTCATCTGGTCCTGGGCTTTTGTTTGTTGGAAGATTTTAAATCACAGCCTCAATTTCAGTGCTTGTGATTGGTCTGTTTATATTTTCTATTTCTTCCTGGTTCAGTCTCAGAAGGTTGTGCTTTTCTAAGAATTTGTCCATTTCTCCCGGGTTGTCCATTTTATTGACATGTAGTTGCTTGTAGTAATCTCTCATGATCCTTTGTATTTCTGCAGTGTCAGTTGTTACTTCTCCTTTTTCATTTGTAATTCTATTGATTTGAGTCTTCTTTTCTTTCTTGATGAATCTAGCTAGTAGTTTATCAATTTTGTTAACTTCTCAAAGAACCAATTTTTAGTTTTATTGATCTTTGCTATTGTTTCCTTCATTTCTTTTTCATTTATTTCTGATCTGATCTTTATTATTTCTTTCCTTCTGCTAACTTTGGGGTTCTTTTTGTTCTTCTTTCTCTAATTGCTTTAGGTGTAAGGTTAGGTTGTTTATTTGAGATGTTTCTTGTTTCTTCAGGAAGCATTATATTGCTCTAAACTTCCATCTTAGGACTGCTTTTGCTGCATCCCATAGGTTTTGGGTCATTGTGTTTTCATTGTCATCTGTTTCTAGGTATTTTTTGATTTCCTCTTTGATTTCTTCAGTGACCTCTTGGTTATTTAGTAGTGTATTGTTTAGCCTCCATGTGTTTGTATTTTTTACAGATTTTTTCCTGTAATTGATACCTAGTCTCATAGCGTTGTGGTTGGAAAAGATACCTGATACGATCTCAATTTTCTTAAATTTACCAAGGCTTGATTTGTGACCCAAGATATGATCTATCCTGCAGAATGTTCCATGAGGACTTGAGAACAAAGTGTATTCTGTTGTTTTTGGATGGAATGTCATATAAATATCAATTAAGTCCCTCTTGTTTAATGTATCATTTAAACCTTCTGTTTCCTTATTTATTTTCATTTTGGATGATCTGTCCAGTGGTGAAAGTGGGGTGTTAAAGTCCCCTGCTATGATTGTGTTACTCTTGATTTCCCCTTTTATGGCTTTTAGTATTTGCCATATATATTGAGGTGCTCCTATGCTGTGTGCATAGATATTTACAATTGTTATATCTTCTTCGTGGATTGATCACTTGATTATTACGTAGTGTCCTTCTTTGTCTCTTCTAATTGTCTTTATTTTAAAATCTGTTTTGTCTGATATGAGAATTGCTACTCCAGCTTTCTTTTGACTTGCATTTGCATGGAATATCTTTTTCCATCCCCTCGCTTTCAGTCTGTATGTGTCCCTAGGTCTGAAGTGGGTCTCTTGTAGATAGCATATATACAGGTCTTATTTTTGTATCCATTCATCCAGTCTATGTCTTTTGGTTGGAGCATTTAATCCATTTACATTTAAGGTAATTATTGATATGTATGTTCCTAATACCATTTTCTTAATTGTTTTGGGTTTGTTATTGTAGGTCTTTTCCTTCTCTTGTGTTTCGTGCCTAGAGAAGTTCCTTCAGCATTTGTTGTAGAGCTGGTTTGGTGGTGCTGATTTCTGTTAGCTTTTGCTTGTCTGTAAAGGTTTTAAGTTCTCCGTCTAATCTGGATGAGTTCCTTGCTGGGTAGAGTAATCGTGGTTGTAGGTTTTTCCCTTTCATCACTTTAAATATGTCCTCCCACTCCCTTCTGGCTTGCAGTTTCTGCTGAAAGATCAGCTGTTAACCTTATGGGGATTCCCTTGTATGTTAATTGTTGCTTTTCCCTTGCTGCTTTTAATATTTTCTCTTTGTGTTTAATTTTTGATAGTTTGCTTAATATGTGTCTTGGCATGTTTCTCCTTGGATTTATCCTGTATGGGACTCTCTGTGCTTCTGGACTTGATTAACTATTTCCTTACCCATATTAGGGAAGTTTTCAACCATAATCTCTTCAAATACCTTCTCAGTCCCTTTTTTTTTCCTCTTCTTCTGGGACCCCTATAATTCAAATGTTGGTGCATTTAATGTTGTCCCAGAGGTCTCTGAGATTGTCCTCAATTCTTTTCATTCTTTTTTCTTTATTGTGCTCTCTCGTAGTTATTTCCACTATTTTATCTTCCAGGTCACTTATCCATTTTTCTGCTTCAGTTTATTCTTCTATTGATTCCTTCCACAGAATTTTAAATTTCATTTACTGTGTTGTTCATTATTGTTTGTTTGCTTTTTCATTCTTCTAGGTCCTTGTTAAATGTTTCTTATATTTTCTCCATTCTATTTCCAAGATTTTGGATCATCTTTACTATCATTACTCTGAATTCTTTTTCTGGTAGACTGCCTATTTCCTCTTCATTTGTTTGGTCTAGTGGGTTTTTACCTTGCTCCTTCATCTGCTGTATATTTCTTTGTCTTCTCATTTTGCTTAACTTACTGTGTTTAGGTCTGCATTTTGCAGGCTGCCAGTTCGTAGTTCCCAGTTGTTTTTTGGTGTCTTCTCCCTGTGGGTAAGATTGCTTCAGTGGGTTGTGTAGGCTTCCTGTTGGAGGGGGCTGGTGCCTGTGTTCTGGTGGATGGGGCTGGATCTTTTCTTTCTGGTGGGCAGGACCATGTCCAGTGGTGTGTTTTGGACTATCTGTGAGCTTAGTATGATTTTAGGCAGCCTCTCTGCTAATGGGTGGGTGTTCCTTTCTTGCTAGTTGTTTGGCATAGAGTGTCCAGCACTGTAGCTTGCTGGTTGTTGAGTGGAGCTGTGTCTTAGCATTGAGATGAATATCTCTGGGAGAGCTTTTGCTGTTTGACATTACATGGGGCCGGTAGGTATCTGGTGTACCAATGTCCTGAACTCAGCTCTCCCACCTCAGAGGCTCTAGCCTGATACCCTGGTGGAGCAGCAAGTCCCTGTCAGCCACATGGATCAGAAGAAAAGGGAGAAAAGGAAAGAAAGGAAAGAAAGGAAAGGAAGAAAGGAAGAAAGGAAGGAAGGAAGGAAGGAAGGAAGGAAGGAAATAATAATAAATAAAATAAAATAAAATAATTAAAATAGAAAAAAATTATTAAAAATAAAATAATTAATAAGTTAAAAAAAACAGAAAGGGAAAAAGAAAGAAGAGAGCAGCAAAACCAAAAAACAAATCCTCCAATGATAACAAGTGGTAAAAATTATACTATAAAGAAGAAAAACAAAAAAAACACCAACAGTCAAAACCCTAGGACAAATGGCCAAAGCAAAGTTATACAGAGAAAATCACACAAAGAAGCATACACATACACACTCAGAAAAAGAGAAAAAAGAAAAAAATATATATATGTATAATTTTAAAAGGAAGAGAACAACCAAATCAATAAACAAACCTACCAATGTTAATTAGCTCTAAATACTAAACTAATATAAACATAAAACCAGAAACAAATTAGATTCAGAAAGCAAACCCCAAGTCTACAGTTGCTCCCAAAGTCCACCACCTCAGTTTTGGGATGATTCGTTGTCTATTCAGGTATTCCACAGGTGCAGGTACATCAAGTTGATTGTGGAGATTTAATCCACTGCTTCTGAGGCTGCTAGGAGAGATTTCCCTTTCTCTTCCCTGTTCGCACAGCTCCTGGGGTTCAGCTTTGGATTTGAACCCGCCTCTGCGTGTAGGTCTCCTGAGGCCGTCTGTTCTTTGCTCAGACAGGACGGGGTTAAAGGAGCAGCTGCTTCGGGTACTCTGGCTCACTCAGGCCGGCGGGGAGGGAGGGGTACGGCGTGCGGGGCGGGCTTGCGGTGGAAGATACCAGCGTGACGTTGCACCAGCCTGAGGCGTGCTCTGTGTTCTCCCGGGGAAGTTGTCCCTTGATCTCAGGACCCTGGCAGTGGTGGGCTGCACAGGCTCTTGGGAGGGGAGGTGTGGATAGTGACCTGTGCTTGCACATAGCCTTCTTGGTGGCTGTAGTAGCAGCCTCAGTGTTTCATGCCTGTCTCTGGGGTCTGCGCTGATAGCCGTGACTCGCTCCCATCTCTGGCGCTCATTTAGGTGGTGCTCTGAATCCCCTCTACTCGTGCACCCTGAAACAATAGTCTCTTGCCTCTTAGGCAGGTCCAGACTTTTTCCAGGACTCCCTCCCGGCTAGCTGTGGCGCAGTAGGCCCCTTCAGTCAGTGTTCACACAGCCAACCCCAGTCCTCTCCCTGGCATCTGACCTCTGAAGCCCGAGCCTCAGCTCCCAGCCCCCGCCTGCCCCCTCAGGTGAGCAGACAAGCCTCTCAGGCTGGTGAGTGCTGGTTGGCACCGATCCTCTGTGTGGGAATCTCTCTGCTTTGCTCTCTGCACCCCTGTTGCTGCGCTCTCCTCTGTGGGCCCGAAGCTTCCCCCCTGCTCACCCCCTGTCTCTGCCCGCGAAGGGGCTTCCTAGGGTGTGGAAACCTTTCCTCCTTCACAGCTGCCTCCCTGAGGTGCAGGTCCCATCCCTATTCTTTTGTCTCTGTTTTATCTTTTTTCTTTTGCCCTACCAAGGTACGTGGGGAGTTTCTTGCCTTTTGGGAAGTCTGAGGTATTCTGCCAGCGTTCAGTAGGTGTTCTGTAGGAGCTCTTCCACATGTAGATGTAGTTTTCATGTATTTTTGGGGAGGAAGGTGATCTCCACATCTTACTCCTCCACCATCTTGAAGGTGCCCCTCTATAAGTATATTATTATTATTATTATTATATCATTATGTTGAGGCAGTAAAAAATCAGTCAAAATAGATTGTTAGACTTTGTTTCTGAACATGATTGCCTGAGAGAAAACAAACTTATTTTCCTGACATAAACAGTGGAAGACAGAGTAAAATGTATGAAACCAGTGTCATCAAACATTGAACCACAGGCAGTGTAAGACTCTGTTTCCTGAGAGGAGAGAGACAAATGAAATTAATCCAACCACACAACCACCCTGGCTTTCTGCTTCCAAGCACATTTCGGAATGTGGTATGAGAGGGCTATCTTCTATCTCCAGCAGAGCAGGTTATTCTTTTTTTTGTGTGTGTGGGTACGCGGGCCTCTCATTGTTGTGGCCTCTCCCGTTGTGGAGCACAGGCTCCGGACGCGCAGGCTCAGCGGCCATGGCTCATGGGCCCAGCCGCTCCGCGGCATGTGGTATCTTCCCGCACCGGGGCACGAACCCGTGTCCCCTGCTTCGGCAGGCAGACTCTCAACCACTGCGCCACCAGTGAAGCCCCAGAGCAGGTTATTCTTAATGAGTTTAAGATACTCATATCAGAATTCAATGAGGTCATGTTAGCTAGAAGTTGTAAAGTGGAGTTCTGAAAAGGATTGAGCTAAGCAAAAAAACAACAACAAAAAAAACAATCTGCATAGGGGTTCATTTGAGCCTTTGCTGAATCTTAATATGTGCATGTATTTGGTGAAATTCTACAAGGTAGGGCAAAGAACCAGAGAGCTGTATGCTGAATATAAAACAGGGAGCTTTTTGAGCTATATTCAGAGTGGAGAGTCTTTGTTGATTACACACATCATAGACAACTTAGAAAGGTCATGCCTTTACAGTAGGACTAAACTACATCTAGAATAAAGATTACTCCCGACCCACTCTAACAAGGAATAAAAACAAGTATTAAAGGATCAAGTAATCCAAAAATAACTAAATTGCTTGCTAAAATAAATCTCAATACTGTCAAAAAAAATAAAGACAACTAAATCCAGATACTCGTTGTCATTACTCACAATGTCCAGCATCCAATCAAAAACTGCTATATGTGGCAAGAACTAGAATAGAGTAATTCATAACCAGGAAAATAATCATTTAATAGAAATAAAACCAGGAGTCATAGAAATGATAGAATTAGCAGACAAGGACTTCTAAATGGGTCTTGTAAATAGTTCAAAAATTTAATTCAAAACATGAACATAATGGGAAGAGAAATAGAAAAGATAAAGAAGACAAAAATGGAATGAAAGACTTAAATGTGAAAAAATACAGTATCTGAAATGAGAAATCTATGAGATTCATGGATTGTTAGAAGCTACAGAAGAACCCATCAAAACAGAAACCATCTAATCCAAAATGAAGCACATGGAAGGAAAAAGACTGAAAAAAGTAACAAAGAATATTTAGATCACAGGAGTTGAAATCTGAAAAAAAAAAGTGTGAAGAATCTGAAGCCGGATGATCACAAAGGAAAACATGCCAAACCACATCATAGTCAAATTGCTGAAAACTAGTGATAAAGAGAAGAAATTAGAAGCTATCAAAGGCACAAGAGGAAAAAGGATGATCTCAGTCTTTATTTTCAGAAGATGATGGAAAAACATCTCTAGCATGGAAAAAAAAATCCAATGAAGATATCCTTTAAACATGGAGATGGAATTTTTCAGACACACTGAAGCTGGTAGCTTTTATTGCCAGCACATCTGCACTACAAGAAATGTTATAGGAAGTTCTTCAGATGGAAGGAAAGGATACCAGATGGAAACTTGCATCTACATAAAGGAATGAAGAGTGCTGAAAATATTAAATATGTGACTAATAGGACAGGTATTTTTTCCAATTTAAAATATTTCTTTAGAATTTAGTCATAAATTTAGAATTTAGTCATAAATTGACTGTTTAATAAAAATTTATAACAATGTATTGTGAGCTTTTTTTTTTTTTTTTTTTTTTTGTGCGGTACACGGGCCTCTCACTTTTGTGGCCTCTCCTGCTGTGGAGTGCAGACTCTGGCCGCGCAAGCTCAGCGGCCATGGCTCATGGGCCCAGCCACTCTGCGACACGTGGGATCTTCCCGGTCCGGGGCACGAGCCCGTGTCCCCTGCATCGGCAGGCGGACTCCCAACCACTGCGCCACCAGGGAAGCCCTATTGTGAGCTTTTTAACATACATAGAAGTAAAATGTATGGTGACAATAGCACAAAGGACAGAAGTTAAGAAAGTAGAAGTATACTGTTCTACATTATGTGGTTCTTACATTATATGTGAAGCAATATGATATCACTTGAAGGTGGACTGTTATAAATTAAAGGTACATATTGTAAACCACAAAGCAATCAATACAAAATAAAGCCAAGAGGTGTAACTTGTAAGGCACTAGGGAAGATAAAATGGAATAATTAATAAATTAAATTCAAAAAAAGGAATAAAAGGAAAAACAAAAGAAATATAAACAATAGTAAGATGGTGGACTTAAATTCAACCATAATAATAATTACATTAGGGCTTCCCTGGTGGTGTAGTTGTTGAGAGTCTGCCTGCCGATGCAGGGGACATAGGTTCGTGCCCTGGTCTGGGAAGATCCCACATGCCGCAGAGTGGCTGGGCCCGTGAGCCATGGCCGCTGAGCCTGCGTGTCTGGAGCCTGTGCTCCACAACGAGAGAGGCCACAACACTGAGAGGCCCGTGTACCGCACAAAAAAAAAAAAAAAAAAAAAAAAATTACATTAAATGCAAGTGGTTTAACTAGTCGACTAAAAGAGAGAGATTATTAGATTAGGGGGGAAAAAAACCCACAAAAAAACAAACAAAAAAACCCACTCAGCTATATTTGTTCTTAGCATTTAATCATTGTCTGATCATTCCAACATTTGTATATCTGAATCTGATTCTGCTCCTTGCTTTGTCTCTCATTCTTTTCTATTTTTTTCTTGACTTTGAGCATGTCTTGTAATTTTTGTTGAAAATTGGGTATGATGTGTCCATAATAGGAGTTGAAGTTGATAGACCTTTACTGAGATTTTATGTTATTAATCTGGCCAGGGGTTGAGGTGTACTTAATGTTTGCTTTATCTGTTGGTACCAGAGGCTTCAAATTCCTCCAGTGTCCTTGTTTTTGTTTCCCCTGTTGACTTTTAGCTTCTCATATACTCCTTCTCCAAGAAAGACTTGTCTTGTAGCTTTTAGAGGTAATCCAGTGTTAGTATACTGGAGGCCTATTGAGGCAGTGGTGTGTGAGAGGGACTAATTCTATAATCTTATGATGAAATTTGTTTCTTAGTGAGCCTGTGTCCCTGGGCTGTGACCTTTACAAGTGTTTCTTACCTCCTCCCACACCACCACACTTGCGTGGATACAGGAAGACTAGAAAGTGCTGGAGTGGGGAAAATGTTCTCTTCCCCTGGTTGGATAAGTCTCTGGTAAAGTCTTCTCCCTTGGAGAGTAGGTCTTTCTGATGAAGAATGCTCTGGGCATATTACACAATGATACCTCCCCAGCTCTTCCACAGACAAAAGGTAATCTTTCTCAAGCCTTCACTATGAGAAACTGGTGGGATTCCTGGAGGTAAAACCCACGAAAGTCTGGAGGCCTCCCCTAAAAATACAGTCCTCAAAAGTTTCTCCCTGTCATGTTAATCCACACCAGCCTCTAACATTTCTTCATAATTATAATTCAGGTGTTTATCCTAGCTTATGGCTATAGTTGCTGTGCTCTTGGTAAGCAGATCTTAGCTATGAGTCTCTAAATGCGCCTGTCTCTTCAGATTTTGTGGTAGCAGTTGCCATGCAGCCTCAACTGGGTCCGATAAAAGTTACTGATTTTCAATTCAGCTTTTTCTTGTTTTAAGGATAGATGATGCCTTCCATGCACTTTACATGTTGGATCTGAAACCCAAAGTCTATACTTTCTCTACAAGGAACATACTTAAATATAAAAACAGATAGGTTCAAAGTAAAAATATTAAAAAAGATATACCAAGCAAGCACTAATCTTCAGAAAGTTGAAGTAGCTATATTAATATTAAAAAAATGGACCTTTGAACAAAGAATACTAGCAGGGATAAAGGGGGAACATTTCATAGTGATAAAGGAGTAAATTCAAGACATGCAGTCCATAAGTATCTATGCATCAAATAACAGAGCTTCAAAATATTCAAGGCAAAAGTTGAAAGGAAAAGTAACATCCACAATTACAGTTGGAGGTTTCAGCACTCCATTCTTAGTTTTTGACAAAAAAGAAGATAGAAAATAAGGATGTGGAATACTCATTTTCTCCCATATTGAAGTACAAGTTCAGTATAATCCCAATTACAATCTCGGTAGCTTTCTTTTTCTTTTGTAGAGGTTGGCGAGCTGATTCTAAAGTTTATGAGAATGCCAACAATCTAGAGTAACCAACACCATTTTGAAAAAAGAATAACAAAATTTAAGAACTTAAAATACTTGATTTCAAGACCTACTACAAAGCTACATTATTATAACTGTTGGCAAGAGGATAAGCATGTAGGGCTTCCCTGGTGGTGCAGTGGTTGAGAGTCCACCTGCCAATGCAGGGGACACAGGTTCGTGCCCTGGTCCGGGAAGATCCCACATGCTGTGGAGTGGCTGGGCCCGTGAGTCATGGCTGCTGAGCCTGCGCGTCCGGAGCCTGTGCTCTGCAGCGGGAGAGGCCACAACAGTGAGAGGCCCGCGTATCGAAAAAAAAAAAAAAAAAAAGAGGATAAGCATGTAAAGCAATAAAACAGAATAGAGAGTCTAGAAACAAACCTACACACAAAGGATTAATTGATATATTTTTTAAAAATTTATTTTTTTATTTTTGGGTCTTCGTTTCTGTGTGTGGGCTTTCTCTAGTTGCGGCGAGCAGGGGCCACTCTTCATCGCGGTGCGCGGGCCTCTCACTGTCGCGGCCTCTCTTGTTGCCGAGCACAAGCTCCAGACGTGCAGGCTCAGTAGTTGTGGCTCACGGGCCTAGTTGCTCTGCGGCATGTGGGATCCTCCCAGACCAGGGCTCGAACCCACGTGCATTGGCAGGCAGATTCTCAACCACTGTGCCACCAGGGAAACCCCAGGATTTATTGATTTTTGACAAAGGTGCCAAGGTGATAGAATAGCGAAAAGATAGGCTATTCAACAAATGGTGATGGAATAATTGGATTATACATATGAAAACATATGAAACTGATATAAATATTATATGTATTTATCATATACATAAATCAATTCAAAAGGGAATCACAGACTTAAAGGTATAACACTTCATAAAGGAAAATCCTCATAAAACTGGGACAGGCAAAGATTTCCTAGTTCAAACATTTAAAAGGATGAACCATAAAAATAATTGATAAATTGGACTTCATCAATATTATAAACTTGTGTTCTTATAAATAAAATAAGGCAAATCACAGACTAGATGAAAATATTCAAAAATATATATTTGACAAAAACCAAAAACTTGTACCCAGGATGTATAAAGAACTATTACAGCTCAGTAATAAGAAAACTAATAGCCCAATTAAAAATGACAAAAGATTTAGACAAACACTTTAGAGAAGAAGGAATGATCAACTAGCACTGGAAAAGTCACTGAGGAAATGAAATTAAAATCACCATGAGATACCACCTCATACCCACTAGAATGACTACAATTAAAAAGACCCCCCCCCACACTGCCAGTGGGGGTACAAAATGGAGCAGCCATTTTGGAAAATATTTTGGCTGTTTCTTACACCATTAAAGATGTATTCAACATACAACTCAGCAATTCTACGCAATATTTACCCTTAGGGAATTGAAATTGTATGTGCACACACAACTTTAAATAAATGTTAATAGCATCTTTATTCATAATAGCTCCATACTGGGAAGTACGTCTCAGAAACTGGTGAAAGGATGAACGAATTGTAGTATATCTTATGATGGAAGTTTATTCATCAATAAAAAAGAAGAAACTGCTGATGGACACAACATCATGGATGAATCTCAAAGGCATTATACTAAGCAAAAGAAGCCAAACACAAAAGAGTACATACTCATTCATGTGACACTGTAGAAGAAACAAATCTAATCTAGAGAGAGAGAAGCAGAGCAGTGGTGGCCTGATGCTGGGACTGGTGTGGCTGACTGTCTGTGATGAGGCACCGGGACACTTTGTGGGTGGGAGTGGGGTGGAACTGTTCTGTATCTTGATTGTAGTCTAATATTCGTTTTACAAATGCATACATTTATCAAAACTCACCAGACTATCTCTCTCTCTCTCTCTCTCTCTCTCTCCTCTCTCTCTCTCTATCTATCATCTCTCTCTCTCTGTTTTTCCTATATATAAATTATACCTCAATAAAATTGATTACAAGAAAGAGCTTATGAGCAATTGACTAACTTTAACCTACAAACTAATTTTTTTGGATTAATGAAAAGTAATGTGTGTCTGGAATCTTAAAACTTTCACATATGCTTTTATTTAATCCCTGTAATAAGCCAGAGATGTATGTTTTATTTTTCTTACTTTATTAATAAAGAAATCCTTGCTTAAGATAAATACATTACCCAAATTCTCATAGTTATTAAGGTTTGAAACTTCAGTCTTCCATCTCCTCTGTTCTTTCTTCTCCTGTAAGTGGCAGCCCTCTACTCCATTTCTGGAAGAAAGAGCATAGGACAGTATGATCTAATATTAAAAGTCATTCCTATCCTTCCTGGAGAGGAGTCTGTAACCATTAAGTGCCTTGTTACTTCTAATTTTAGATAAGCAGACTAAGAGAGAGAGGTACAACAGAGCAGGTATATGAGGCAGTAACATAGTGGGGAAGGGACTCAAAGGACGGCCTTTGCCATGGCTCCTTAAATTGAGATGCTGTGATTTAAGAAATCATTACTTAATATTCATCCTTAGGCCTGAACTTAATTAAGATCTCAAGTAACTTTTACTCGGGAAGATCAACAGAGAAGAATTGCAGAAATGTACTTTTTATTGAAGAGAAAGTGACATTAATCTTCTAAGTTTTATTTAGCCATGAGCTTAGTTGGTGCTTGATTTCTTTTCCTGTTTAAATAAACTTGGATAAGCAGTTGGATTGAAACAAAAAGTATGGTATTATAGCTTATTGGTAAAATCCCAGAAATTATTATAAACTGACTCTGTTCCTGACTTTCATCAGATTAGCAGTGGTGGGATTCTGGGCTTTCTGTCCGTCTATCTATCTACCACCTATTTACCTATCTATCTTATTTAATTCCAAGAACCCAGTAGTATACATATGATTATCCTGAGTTTACAAATGAGAAAAATGAGGCTTAGTATAAATACACTTACTGCTTATTTGTATTTCCTAGTTTTCTGTAATGAACACCTGCTGATTATATAATAAAAAAGTTAAATGTGCTTATTTAGTATTTACTATAAACTGAATTAAATTTATTTTTTAAAATTTTATGGAATTTTAGGGGAGTAGTTTCTAACACTTGGCAAAAATTTAATGCTTCCATTCTGAGCATATTTCACTTCAGAGGCAGGAATAATTTCGATCAAGTTAACAACTTTCTATAAATAGAATTCTATTTTCTCCTTCAAGTTTTAATATTAAATTACAATATGTTTTGGGTTTTTTTTTTGGTTATGAAAAAGAAACCAAAGTATTCTTAAATTCTAATTTCTGAAACCATACTTTTTTTAAAAATGGAAAAGCAATAGAATAATACACTGATAGTAGATAAAGGAGGCTTCAGTATTGTGAGGAATAGTACTGCAATTTTACAAAGAAGTTAATTTTCTCAAAGTCACACAGCAGGCTACTGAGGGCCAAACATTTCCATTCTGTCACACCACCTGCATGATACTAATAAAATAAGTATTTGCAGAGTGGGGATGTGATGTATCTTGTTTTGTTTATTTGACCACAGTAGCATAAATGTCTAAAAGTACACCAAATGATGGTCAGGGAACAAGATGCACAGCATCTAAATAGCTGCTCTGCTTATTACTATCTGCCCCCATCCCTCTCCTGCCTCCAGTAAACTGTGACAAAGCAGTCCACACATCTACTTACATGCATCTGTTCTTATCACTCTGGACACTGCCATCTCACAGAAATAAATAGCTTGACCTCCACTGAAGTAAGGAGCAATACATTTACTGATTATTGGTATTTTCTAGTTTGCTCTAATGAACATCCACTGATTATATAATAAAAAAGTTAAATATAGTTATTTTCTACTATGAATTTAGTTCGATTTATTTAAACAAATTAAAATTTTCAAAAGGAATGGCATCAAAAATTCAAACTGCTCTAGTAAATGAACTAATTGAAGGAGTCATTGACACAGTCAAAACCATAAATTAGACCCTGGGCAGGTAGGATAGTTGTGGGAGAGTTCACTTACTAAAACTCCTCCTGAGTGTCTCTGAAAAATTGTATCTGTTTTCTTCAAAAGTGTTTAAATCTGTTCCACGGTACATTCAGTAACTGTTAATACCTGCCTCACCCACCTGTGTTAGTGAGATAAATACGGAATCCGAAACACAATAGGTAAAATAATTTAAAGTTTACTTTTTGAAGTTTGTGTGATATTCTTCATTTGAGCAAATTCCTAAAAAAGGTTGAACTCATTTCCTCCACTGAAAAATATTGCTTAGCACTAGCTTTAGAAGTTAGCTTCCCTGCTCTCCCCAGCTAATCCACTACATCTTCAGAAACATCTATTTCTGAATACTAGTTTGATGAAAACCATTCTAGAGACGTAGAATCACACTAAAGGCTTTCTCCAAACATCTGGCTCTGCTCCCTCATGGGAGTGTTTTTCATGCAATTACATAAGGTGATTCAGGCCGACATTGTGAGTTGGAATGCAGTTTTCACTAGGGTTTTCAACATTCTTGAAGGTTAGATAAATCTCAGGAAATTCGTAGTTGACACATCCAATTATCACCTTGCTGTAGTTTACAGTGACCATGGTCAATGTCAGTCTTTCCTGACAGGCAAGGGGGAGCTTAGTGATGATTAGATTATACACATAGAACGTAAAATTTGATGCTGGACTTAGTTCTCATGAGCTTAGGAGTTATACTTAAATTATTTGGGGCAAAGAAGAAATAATAGTTTTCGGGAAGTTTCTCTACCTCCAAAGGAAACCCCAGGCAGCAAATCCCATTCGTTTGTATTAAATTGTTCATCTGATGTTTGCACTAGAAGACTAGGGTTTCTTCAGTGTAGAAGAAATTAATTAAAGAAATTAATTAAATGAGAATTCAAATAAATATAACCTCGGTTAACTTTATTCTCTCTCTTTTCCTCCCTCCCTCCCTCCCTTCCTTTCTTCCTTCCTTCCTTCTTCCTTTCTTTCTCTTTCCTTCTTGCCTTCTTGGCTTCCATTCTTTCTTTTTTCTTTACTTATAAAATACTTGAATGAAGAGATAACAAAATTATAGTATCAGGAACTTAAATGTAAAAATAATTCTAATATAATTTCCATGCAGCGTCCTAAGGTTAGTAGATTCTCTGGCAGAGCTTGTTTACCTGGGCTCTCTTTAATGCTGTCCCAGGAAAAGCAATTTTAAAATGAAAGCTTGAGGTCCTGTGGGGTCTAGAATCACACAAGATTCTTTGATCATTACAAGATACTAATACAACAGACTAGAATTGCATTACCTGAACATTCAAAAAAACAAGTTTTACACATATATATGGAATCTAAAAAAAATGGTCATGAAGAACCTAGGGGCAAGACGGGAATAAAGACACAGACCTACTAGAGAATGGACTTGAGGACGTGGGGAGGGGGAAGGGTAAGCTCTGACAAAGCGAGAGAGAGGCAGGGACATATATACACTACCAAATGTAAGGTAGATAGCTAGTGGGAAGCAGCCGCATAGCACAGGGAGATCAGCTCGGTGGTTTGTGACCACTTAGAGGGGTGGGATAGGGAGGGTGGGAGGGAGGGAGATGCAAGAGGGAAGAGATATGGGGACATATGTATGTGTATAACTGATTCACTTTGTTATAAAGCAGAAGCTAACACAACATCGTAAAGCAATTATATACACTCCAATAAAGATGTTAAAAAACAAACAAACAAAAAACAAACAAGTTTTAGACTGTAATTCACATCAGATTGTATCTCATGCTGATCTTTAGAGAGAAAAAGATATCTTCTTGTAAGAAGAAAGCCCACTGGTTTAAGGAGAAAAGCTCTTTTCTAGAGTGCAAATGACATTTTCCTCTGGTACGAGGGAGAAATGTGTTTTACATTTATCTGATTTTTATCTTATATTTAACATTCCTAAGTCAAGCTGTTTCAACAGTGTTGTCAAGAACATGATGCATTCAATTGTCATTACAATTTAATTTGTGGGGGGACTTTATAGGGAAGAGTAACCTCAGAAGGAGCTGGAAGTGTGGCATTGGGCTGTTGGTGACAGCTGGGGGTGGGTGTTGAGGGCTACTAGATTAGGAATGTCCTGCTGATGAGGAGGCTATTAGACCTCAGAAGAGCTCATCGCCAAAGCAAATCAAGTGAAAACAAAATAGATGGTTGAATGTAGCACTCTGGGGAGAGGGTCATCCACATTTAGGGGGCTGCCAAAGAAGCCAGCCTTGCTGTCTGGAAAGGAGTCAGAATGATAAACTTCCAATGACTGCAGAGTGACTGAAATGAAGTCTGTGGTTCTCAATGCTTCTTCCCAGCCTCAATTCACCTGCAGTCTATTCTTAATAGCTAAGGGGCCCACCATTGTGGCAATGCTTGGTGGAGTGGGGAGCTTCAAGAGTCAGAATCTTGGGAAAGTCTCACCTGGATCCAGATGTGTCCTTATTTGGGGATGGAGGTGGCTATCATTAAAGCCTTCTTTGAATCAGATGGGCCATATTCTCATCCTGCTCGGGAAGGGTACTGCACATAATTTAGATTAAGCTACTTAGCCGAGGGGAGCAAGTCTGTGTACAATACTTGGTCGCTAAGCTACCTTTAAAGCGCGTGGATTTTTGTTCACCAATGAGAATCAGTTGTGTGTGCAAGTTTGGGGGCAAGAGGAATTGCTCTGTGAAACAGAAGGTGGGTTTAGCGCTCTGTGTGAGTGAAAGAGGAGAACTAGGACTGGTATTAAGGTGAGAGCAAAACTGGAGAGAATAAGGTTAACAGAGTGGTTTTTGAAGTAATTTTGAAGAGTTTACTGACTTGCCCCTACAAAACCTTTAGTACATTTTTCATTGCTTACTAATAATTTTGGTGCAAGTGGGGAAAATGCTGGGGGAAGGTGACAAGTACTTAATCTCTCTGGACCTGTTTGCTCATTTGTAAAGTAAAGATACCACGATTCTAATCACCCACTAGAGATAGTTAACCTTTGACTTCTCTCCAAAGAAAAATTTATCAATTCTTGGAATAATACTATAAGGATGTATAGTATTGGGGAAAAATACTACAGTGGGAAAAAACGTTACAACTGAAAGGCTTGAACTAAAGGACGTAATTGGGAGAAAAGAATTCTTACTTTTCGTAAAAAATTACTTTTATGGCATAAAAATCTTCTGTCCTATTACAACCATTATTATTCTTTAGAATATTTTCCCAGTATAGTATATGTTTTCACTTTACACAGTTATTACTGTAATATATAAATGATATTGTGTCTTCCTTTTTAATTTTACATGTGAACTGCATGTGATAGTATCTATATTTATATATATCTCGGTGTATTTATCATCTATTTCTCTATCAATCTATCAATAATTTTCTATTATTTATCAATAATCTCTGAGTTTAGCTTTCTAGCACTCTAGAAATTATTTACCTGAGTTTCACTTCCTAGTTCTTATTTAATGACCTCTTAGCTTCTTTTGTTCTGATATAGTTTGATCTGAAGATGACAATAATAAATATATTTGTTTGTGCATGGTCTTTATAACCATTATTTACTTTATATAAATCTGAAAGGATCTTCCAAAATGTACTTCCTTACTCTTCTATTATTGAATATAAAGTTGTTTGTAAATATTCACTATTTTAAATAACTCTGTAATGTACAATTCATGCATCTATCTAAAGGAACCAGTCAAAAAAGTTTAATCATTATACTTGTCCTTTTCCCTTTTAGCTTCTAAATAAACACGCATAAGAGGAGGAGTTGTGATATTAAAACTGTTGATTTTGAGGATTTAAAAATTTTTATTGGATGTTAGAGACTGAAAAACAATAGAAAGATCAATGGACCTAAGAGCTGGTACTTTGAAAAGATAAACAAAGTTGATAAACCCTTAGCCAGATTCATCAAGAAAAAAGAAAGAGAGCTCAAATAAATAAAAGCAGAAATGAAAGAGGAGAAGTTACAGTGGACACCACAGGAATACAAAGGTTGAAAAGAGATTACTGCAAACAATTGCACACCAACAAATTGGATGACCTAGAAGGAATGGATAAATTCCTAGAAACATATAATCTTCCAAGGCTGAATCAAGAAGAAATAGAAAATCTGATCAGACAGATTACTAGTAGTGAAATTGAATCAGTAGTCAAAAAACTCTCAACAAACAAAAGTCCAGGACCAGGTGGCTTCACAGGTGAATTCTACCAAACATTTAAAGAAGAGTTAACACCTATTCTTTTAAAACTATTCCAAAAAATTGAAGAGGAAGGATCATTTCCAAGTTCACTCTACGAGGCCAGCATTACCCTGACAGCAAAACCAGATAAAGACAGTACCACCACCCCCAAAATTAGAGGTCAATATCCCTAATAAACATAGATGCAAAAACTTCAACAAAATACTAGCAAACCAGTTCAACAATATATTAAAAGGATCATACACCATGATCAAGTGGTGTTTATCCCAAAAATGCAAGGATGGTTCAATATATGCCTATCAGTGTTATATACCACATTATTGAGACAAATGATAAAAATCATATGATCATCTCAGTAGATGCAGAAAAAGAATTTGACAAAATCCAACTTCCATTTATAATAAAAACTCTCAACAAAGTGGGTATTGAGGGAATATACCTCAACATAATAACTATGTTGTACACCTGAAACTAATATGATATTTTATATCAACTATTTATTTTTTACTTTAGTAAAAAAAATTCTATTGGAAGCAAGCTCCTCTTTGGAAAAAACCCAGCACCTTATTTTATTAAACAAAACAATATAAAATGAAGCAAACACCTCCTTCCCCCCATTTTTGTTCCTACACAGATTACACTCATATATATATTAATCATTTTCTTTGTAGCAAGAAATATCCATGTTGTAAATTTTGGCTCAGTGTTGTTTCAGAAGATATATATTATAATCAGAAAAATTATTTTGAACCTAAATATTAGTACTTAAAATTTATTTAAATTCTGTCATATATAAGGCATTATAAGCAGTATAAAATTAGTTGCATTGGGCTTCCCTGGTGGCGCAGTGGTTGAGAGTCCGCCTGCCGATGCGGGGCATGTGGGTTCGTGCCCCGGTCCGGGAAGATCCCACATGTTGCGAAGCTGCTGGGCCCGTGAGCCATGGCCACTGGGCCTGCGCGTCCAGAGCCTGTGCTCCGCAACGGGAGAGGCCACAACAGTGAGAGACCCGCATACGGCAAAAAAAAAAAAAAAAAAAAGTTGCATTAATGAAAATAGATTATAATTTCAAGAGTAAATTTTAGGATAATATTAAATGATAATGATAAAAGGAGGTAGATGATATATATATATCAGTATGAACATATTAAACTATGTTAATGGTATAAAGTATTTTTAAAACATAGTTGAACTTACTATATTAAAGTATATTTACAAAACTTTAATTCCATGTTTTAATAGTTCATCAGCTTGTGATACAGAATAAACTTCTGTGTGCTTTGGAACTGCAGGAAGTGGTTTCTTCAAGAGATTTTTGATTAATGTTCCTAAAAAAGTAAGCTTGGTCTCTCTCCTGGAACCTGGATAAAGGTGGTATTTAATTCCTAGTGTATGGAATGCGTGGTAGGAATCCTGCCAAGCATCTTACAAACTTAGCTCTAGGTTATATATAGAGAGAATGGTAATTGGTAGCAAGAAGGTATACTGCCTTCCAATCTGGCACTGAACTTTTACATCTTGAGCAAAAATCCTGGGGTGTGTGTGTGTGTGTGTGTGTGTGTGTGTATACAGAAGTAGAATCCTTACTCATTCTAACTTTAGGTTGGAGATGGTTGCTTAGTTGCATAAATCCCTATGTAATTAATCATTTGCAAGATTAGTGCTGCCTTTTTCCATCTTACCATGGGGATAATTCCTTGAAAATTTCACACTTTTGAGATTAGTTAGGCCTGCACAGTGCTGTCTAATCCAGTAGCCAGCAGCCACATGTGACTATTTATATTTAAATCTAAATGAATTAAAATTAAAATTGAAAACTCAGTTGCTTGGTCTCACTAGACACATTTCAAGTACTCAGCAGCTACATGTGGCTAGCAGCTGCTCTACTGGACAGTGCAGTACAGGTCTGTGGCTGAAGGACATTTTCATCATAGTAGTTAGCTCTGCTGGACACTGCTGAAGAAGATAAAATATTTTATAAAATAGCACCTTTATAAATAGAATCATATATCTTGCTTGATTTCTCAAATAACAAAGAGTAAATAAAGTAGTGAACCAACAAAATAGTAAATAATAAATTTAAATGACTGTTATCCTAAAAGCATGAAATTAAATTTGTTTAATGTGGCATATATGGGTTTATATTAAAATGAAGACACCTTTTATATGGATTGGTAAAGCAATCCTGAAAGGAAACTTGATGATGTTCCCAAGTTGCATTTGTGTAGCTGCAGCTAACACTCATGCAGCTCACAGGGACAGAGAAATTTCAAATTATTTGTCCAGTACATTTTTTTGTGTCATCTTCAAATTTTTTTTTCCTGCTTCATTTGTTCAAAAGATATTGCAGAAGTAGGAAGGAAAATATAGTTCTCTACTTGAATAATTATAGTATTTTGTTTTCCTTTACCCAGTTTTTTGGGACTAGGTGTTAATTAGATCATAGTTTTTATATTACAGAGAGGTACTTTCCCAGGCAAGATATTATTGAAACTATGACCTATTGAGACTTTACCTGGATGATCTCTCTTAAATTTTGGAAGTTATACAGAAAAAAAAAAAGAATGTCAACTTAACTCAGTTAAGAATAACATGGTTTAATGTATCTTGAATATTACCTCATAGCATACAAAAATTGATATAAACATGAAAGATAACATTAAAATATTTCAGAAGAAAAATACAGGACTATATTTGTGACAATTGGGGTAGGGAAATATTTCTAGCTATAAAGGAAAAAAATTGGTAAATTGTATTATGTTGAACTTAAGGGCTTATATTTATTAAAACATAAGTCCTTAAGTTCATATCATGAAGAAGGTGAGAAGGCACTCAGAATGGGAAAAGACACCAGAGGGCAGACAGCAGAAGCAAGAAGAACTACATTTCTGGAGCCTATGGAACGAAAACCACTTTCACAGAAAGATAGACAAAGGGAAAAGGCAGAGGACTATGTACCAGATGAAGAAACAAGATGAAACCCCAGAAAAACAACTAAATGAAGTGGAGCTAGGCAACTTTCCAGAAACACAATTCAGAATAATGATAGTGAAGGTGATCCAGGACCTCGGAAAAAGAATGGAGGCAAAGATTGAGAAGATGTGAGAAATGTTTAACAAAGACCTAGAAGAATTAAAGAACGAACAAACAGAGATGAATAATACAGTAACTGAAATGAAAAATATACTAGAAGGAATCAATAGCAGAATAACTGAGGCAGAAGAACAGATAAGTGACCTGGAAGACAGAATGGTGGAATTCACTGCCACAGAACAGAATAAAGAAAAAAGAATGAAATGAAATGAAGACAGCCTAAGAGGCCTCTGGGACAACATTAAACACACCAACATTTATATTATAGGGGTCCCAGAAGGAGAAAGAGAGAAAGGACCTGAGAAAATATTTGAAGAGATTATCGTTGAAAAATTTCCTAACATGGGAAAGGAAATAACCACCCAAGTCCAAGAAGCACAGAGAATCCAAGGCAGAATAAACCCAAGGAGAAGCATGCTGAGACACATAGTAATCAAACTGACAAAAATTAAAGACAAAGAAAAATTATTAAAAGGAACAAGGAAAAAATTACAAATAACATACAAGGGAACTTCCATAAGGTTAACAGCTTATTTCTCACCGGAAATTCTACAAGCCAGAAGGGAGTGGCACGATATATTTAAAGTGATGAAAGGGAAGAACCTACAACCAAGATTACTCTACCCAACAAGGTTCTCATTCAGATTCGATGGAGAAATCAAAAGCATTACAGACAAGCAAAAGCTAAGAGAATTCAGCACCACCAAACCAGCTCTACAACAAATGCTAAGGGAACTTATCTGAGTGGGAAACACAAGAGAAGAAAAGGACCTACAAAAACAAAACAATTAAGAAAATGGTAATGGGAACATACATATTGAAAATTACCTTAAATGTGAATGGATTAAAATGCTTCAACCAAAAGACACAGGCTTGCTGAATGGATACAAAAACAAGACCCATATATATGCTGTCTAAAAGAGACCCACTTCAGACCTAGGGACAGGTCTGAAGATATTCCATGCAAATGGAAATCAAAAGAAAGCTGGAGCAGCAACACTCATATCAGATAAAATAGACTTTAAAATAAAGGATGTTACAAGAGACAAAGAAGGGCACTACATAATGATCATAGGGATCAGCCCAAGAAGATATAACAATTATAAATATATATGCACCCAACATAGCACCTCAATACATAAGTCAAATGCAAACAGCTCTAAAAGAGGAAATTGACAGTAACACAGTAATAATGGGGGACATTAACACCTCACTTACACCAATGGACAGAACATCCAGACAGAAAATTAACAAGGAAACACAAGGTTTAAATGACACAATAGGCCAGATAGATTTAATTGATATTTATAGGACATTCCATCTGAAAACAGCAGATTACACTTTCTTCTCAAATGCACGCAAAACATTCTCCAGGATATATCACATTTTGGGTCACAAATCAAGCCTCGGTAAATTTAAGAAAATTGAAATCATATCAAGTATCTTTTCTGACCACAACACTATGAGATTAGAAATCAATTACAGGGAAATAAACAGTAACAAACGCAAACACCTGCAGGCTAAATAATACGTTACTAAATAACCAAGAGATCACTGAAGAAATCAAAGAGAAAATCAAAAAATACCTAGAGATAAATGACTGAAAACATGACAATCCAAAACCTATGGGATGCAGCAAAAGCAGTTCTAAGAGGGAAGTTTATAGTATTACAATCCTAACTCAAGAAACAAGAAAAATCTCAAATAATCAATCAAACCTTACACCTAAAGGAACTAGAGAAAGAAGAACAAGCAAAACCCAAAGTTAGTAGAAGGAAAGAAATCATAAAGATCAGAGCAGAAAAAGATGAAGTAGAAACAAAGAAAACAATAGCAAAAATCAATAAAACTAAAAGCTAGTTCTTGGAGAAGATAAACAAAATTGATAAACCTTTAGCCAGACTCATCAAGAAAAAGAGGGAGAGAACTCAAATCAATAAACTTAGAAATGAAAAAGGAGAAGTGACAATGGACACTGCAGAAATACAAAGCATCATAAGAGACTACTACAAGCCACTCTATGCCAATAAAATGGACAAACTGGAAGAAATGGACAAGTTCTTAGAAAGATATAGCCTTCCAAGACTGAACCAGGAAGAAATAGAAAATATGAACAGACCAATCACAAGTAATGAAATTGAAGCTGTGATTAAAAATCTTTCAACAAACGAAAGCCCAGGCCCAGGTGGCTTCAAAGGTGAATTCTATCAAACATTTAGAGAAGAGCTAACACTCATCCTTCTGCAACTCTTCCAAAAAATTGTAGAGGAAGGAACACTCGCAAACTCATTCTACGAGGCCACCATCACCCTGATACCAAAACCAGACAGAGATACTACTACAAAAAAAGAAAACTACAGACCAGTATCACTGATGAACATAGATACAAAAATCCTCAAGAAAATACTAGCAAACAGAATCCAGGAACGCATTAAAAGGATCATACAGTATGATCAAGTGGGATAATTTCAGGGATGCAAGTATTCTTCACTATATGCAAATCAATCAATGTGATACACCATATTAACAAATTGAAGGAGAAAAACCATATGATCATCACAATAGATGCAGAAAAAGCTTTCAACAAAATTCAACACCCATTTATGAAAAAAACTCTCCAGAAAGTGGGCATAGAGGGAACTACCTCAACATAATAAAGGCCGTATGTGACAAACCCACAGCAAACATCATGTTCAATGGTGAAAACGTGAAAGCATTTCCTCTAAGATCAGCAACTAGACAAGGATGTCCACTCTTGCCACTATTATTCAACATAGTTTTGGAAGTCCTAGCCGTGGCAATCAGAGAAGAAAAAGAAATAAAAGGAATCCAAATTGGAAAAGAAGAAGTAAAACTGTCACTGTTTGAAGATGACATGATACTATACGTAGAGAATCCTAAAAATGCCACCAGAAAACTACTAGAGATAATCAATGAATTTGGTAAAGTTGCAGGATACAAAATTAATGCATAGAAATCTCTTGCATTCCTATACACTAACAATGAAAGATCAGAAAGAGAAGTTAAGGAAACAATCCCATTCACCATTGCAACAAAAAGTTTAAAATACGTAGGAATAAACCTACCTAAGGAGGTAAAAGACCTGTACTCAGAAAACTGTAAGGCACTGATGAACGAAATCAAAGATGACACAAACAGATAGAGAGATATACCATGTTCTTGGACTGGAAGAATCAATATTGTGAAAATGACACTACTACCCAAAGCAACCTACAGATTCAATGCAATTCCTATCAAATTACTGATGGCATTTTTTACAGAACTAGAACAAAAAATCTTAAAATTTGTATGGAGACACAAAATACCCCGAATAGCCAAAGCAATCTTGAGGGAAAAAAACGGAGCTGGAGGAATCAGACTCTCTAATTTCAGACTATACTACAAAGGTACAGTAATCAAGATGGTATGGTACTGGCACAAAAACTGAACTGTAGATCAATGGAACAGCATAGAATGCCCAGAGATAAACCCTCACACCTATGATCAACTAATCTATGACAAAGGAGGCAAGGATATACAATGGAGAAAAGACAGTGTCTTCATTAAGTGGTGCTGGGAAAACTGGACAGCTACATGTAAAAGAATGAAATTAGAACACTCCCTAACACCATACACAAAAATAAACTCAAAATGGATTAAAGACCTAAATGTAAGACTTGACACTATAAAACTCTTAGAGGAAAACATAGGCAGAACATACTTTGACATAAATCACAGCAAGATCTTTTTTGACCCATTTCCTAGAGTAATGGAAATAAAAACAAAAATAAATGGGAAAATTAAAAGCTTTTGCACAGCAAAGGAAACTATAAACAAGACGAAAAGACAACCCTCAGAATGGGAGAAAATATTTGCAACTGTATCAACAGACAAAGGATTAATCTCCAAAATATTTAAAGAGCTCATGCAGCTCAATATTAAAAAAACAAACAATCCAATCGAAAAATGGGCAGAAGACCTAAATAGACATTTCTCCAAAGAAGACATACAGATGGCTGACAGGCACATGAAAAGGTGCTCAACATCACTAATTATTAGAGAAATGCTAATCAAAACTACAATGAGGTATCACCTCACACCAGTTAGAATGGGCATCATCAGAAAATCTACAAACAACAAATGCTGGAGAGGGTGTGGAGCAAAGGGAACCCTCTTGCATTGTTGGTAGGCATGTAAATTGATAGAGCCACTATGGAGAACAGTATGGAGGTTCCTTAAAAAACTAAAAATAGAATTATCGTATGACCTAGCAATCCCACTACTGGGCATATACCCTGAGAAAACCATGATTCAAAAAGGCACATGCACCGCAGCATTCATTGCAGCACTATTTACAGTAGCCAGATCATGGAAGCAACCTAAATGCCCATTGACAGATGAATGGATAAGGAAGATGTGGTACATATATACAATGGAATATTACCTAGCCATAAAAAGGAATGAAATGAAGTGGATGGACCTAGAGACTGTCATACAGAGTGAAGTAAGTAAGAAAGAGAAAAACAAATATCGTATATTAACGCATATATGTGGAATCTGAAAAAATGGTACAGATGAATTGGTTCACAAGGCAGAAATAGAGACACAGGTGTAGAGAACCAACGTATGGACACTGAGGGGGGAAAGTGGGGGTGGGGTGGTGGTGTGATGAATTGGGAGAATAGGATTGACAGATATACACTAATATGAATAAAATAGATAACTGATAAGAACGTGCTGTATAAATAAATAAAATACAAAAAAAAAAGAATGGGAAAACATATAGACACAGAATGGGAAAAGGTATTTGTAATACATGTAACAGACAAAGGATTTGTAACCAGAGTATATAACTCCCTCTAGTCAATAAGAAAAAGTCAGAAACCCCAACAGTAAAATGGGAAAAAGCTATCAATAATATGACCTTCAAAAAGAGGATGCCCAATATATATGACTAATATATATGAAAAGTTGTCAGCTTTTTTAATCCTCAGGGAAATGCAAATTACAATTATAATATGATGTTATGACATATGTATCAAGATGGCCATGACGAGAAACTGAAAATACCAACTCTCAAACCCTGCTGGTTGGTGTGTAAATTTGATCAAACCTGTTGGAAAACTATTTGGCATTAAAACTGAGGATATGCGTACTCTAACACCAGCAGATCCGCTCCTAGGTTTATATCCAACAGAAATATGTACCAGTGTGTGCCAAAGTGTACACACCAAAGGGCATACAGAAGAGTGTTCATAGCAGCATTATTCAGAGGCACACCGAACTGGGAGCAGTCCAGGTGCTCGTCAAGGGTAAAATGGATTCTTCTTGGTCCATTTCTGCAGAGGAATACTATACTGTAGTGAGAATGAATGAACTCCAAAATATGCAACAACATAGGATACATCTGATAAATATAATACTAAGTAGAAGAAAACAAGACACATTAGGGTACATAATTTATGAATCCACTTATATAAAATTCAAAAATCGTGTAAACTAATCAATGGTATTAGCTAAATCAGGATGGTGGTTTCTCTTGAAGGAATATTGATTAAAAGGGGAGTAGTTACATGGTGTGTTCACTTTGTATATACTTACAATGAGCACTTTTCTGTGTGTATGTAATTTTTCAATCAATTCAATACAATGCTGAGAAAACGAATAACAGTCATCAATTTATGACTTTGCTGCAGAGTAGACAGGCACCTGGGCCTTTGACAAAGTGCCTGTGTTGCTAAGTGCATCAAAAAAGATTTGAATAGAAAGCCTAGTTATTAATAAGCACTTTTTTCTTATGCAAAGAGACCTACAGAAAATACGAACATCTCCCATAAATCTGCAGAAAAAAAGCTTCCTGGGACCTCAGAAAACACCAAGGAAAACCTAATTGATTCTATCCAGGACCCCTCAGCAGAGCTTTTGTTTTCTGAGCCCTACCAGAGGCTCACAGAAAGTCTTCTCGTTGTCTCAATCCCAGGGAAAGGCGCTCTGATGCCACCAAAATGAACAGAATGACCAGAAGGGGAAAGACAGGCCTGACTTATGTGAGAAATGCTTTCTGTTATCACCTACTGACCTCAATGACCTCTGAGGGCCGTCAGAATGATGGCTTGAGAAAGCCCCAGTGCAGCCGCTTACTCATGATACACCAGTGTTAGTTCAGAGAACTCAGAGTGGTGGTACAAAACATACTTAGATCATCATGGGCCTCCTTCCAGTGAAATGTCAAGCTGCGTGTGCCTAGGCATTTTGTACTTATACACGTACACACATGCATACACTGTTTGTTAATTTATTCAACAGATGATTAATGCGAGGGTCTACATTGTGCAAGTCATTTATAGAGAAAGCAACATGGAACCTAATGCCACTGCTGGAAGTGAACTCTAGTTTGAATTCTCTTGGGGTAAATGTCATGCTACCAATATTCTTCTTCTCTAGTGCCAAAAATCTGCAAGTGAAAAATTGTATGCTCAATTAAGTCCAGAAAACCAGACTAGAGCTCCCAGACTGTACTCTTCACAGTTTGTATACTTTTTGCCAAGACAAGTTAAGTTCATTACCTTCTAGGACATTTCTAAGTATTAATATACACAAGCGAAAACAAACACTGCTTAATATTCTCTGAAATTAGCTGCAGGGTATTTACCATAGGAAATCTTCCTCCTGAAAGATATTAGGAAGGAAAAAAATACTTTTAAAGGAGAATTTTATTTTGAAGAGGCAAATTGCAAAAGAGTTTAAGAAGAATCGCTAAGATGCATGAGGAAAATATTTGAAATAATTCCAAATAAAGGAACAGAGTACTTTTTATTACTTTGCTAAAAGAAAGATTATTTTGTTGGTTGATGGACTTGACTCATTAAAATCTACTTATATAGGTGATGAACTTGTTGGGTGAGAAGCTCCCAACTTTTGGAGAGAAATGTGATAATTCTTTGAATGCATCTGTCCATGAGCTGGGGGTCCATGAAGAAGAAATTCAAACCTTTAGCCACGTTTCACCTATGAATATTGAGAAGGAGCCCCACGAGCCCCACATTTAATCCACATTCACTGAAAACACTTGTGCCTTTTACACTCTGCTTATTCATGCCGCTGGATTAACTAAGTACATAAGCTGCTGCTTTTAGCTCTGGTTCTCCTGTTTTCTGCCGGTAAAGGTCACACTGACTCATACACGAAACCTTTTGTTTATATCTCAGAGGTAGCTGACCCCATTGCACCTGCTTTTGAATATCTGGCAAGAGACAGGCTTGCAAATGAATATAGCTCTTTCAAGAAGTTGCTTATTTTCAAAATGAAATTAGCATTTCCATAGGTGCCAAACCGCTGGCAGAGGAGAATGGAGACTTTGTGTGAGTAAAGACAGGTATATAGTCTTCACAGGAATTGTGGCAGCATCTGCATGTTCACCTCACACTGTGAATGTGCCTCTAAATGATTGCTGAATGAATGAATGAAGAAATGAACTAAGTAGTTTCCTTTGCCCTGTTTTACCCAGTTGCTAATGTTTTATTCTATTTGCAGAGACCTGTCTGATGATTATGTCAGGGAGGAAATATGATTTCTGCACTTCTCCTTTTTTCTCAATACTACCTGCCCTTCCCCAAATATCAACCATACGTGTTATATGGATTGAAATCCTTGCTATCACAGTGACTGATATTCAACCATTAGAACTCTCTTCCTTTTAGATTAACCAGTGCTTACACCTTTCAAAGGACGTGCAAGTCAGCCAAAAGGATAAACCTGGAGGGTGTTGAGGATTAATTGGGGTGCGGGTTTAAGTCACTACAGGCAATACCAAGAGGTTGGATTGCATTCTGGGATCTAGTGGAGAACCAGTGGAGGTTTGGGGGAAGGGAATACCATGGACAAATGTGTGTTAGAAAGAGTTTTATGGTGGTTATTTGCAGAATTGATGAGAGAGAGTCTAGAGATAGGATGTTTAGTTCAGAGGCCATCCTAATAGTACAGGCAAAAGGTAATCTGTGCTATTAGCCGTTAGGACAGTTGTTATCCCTGTGGGGTTAGTGACTGGGAGAGAGCACAAGGGGAGTTCTAGGGTATTGGTGAGATTTTGCTTCTTGATCTTGGTGCTGGATATTTGCAAAAACGCATAGAGCTATCCATTTTGTGCATCTTTCTGTATATATGTTACAGCTCAATAAAAAGTATAAAAGAAAGGTAATGATGCCTGAATCAAGGTAGTGGTAGTGAATAAGAGGGTGTGATTTCTAGAGATAGGCACAAAGATTTGCACAATGACTGAAAGAGGAGAATAAAGGAAAGGAGAGAATAAAAGATGACTTTGAGATATTTAGTGTTAGAAATGGAAGATAGTTATTCCATTTAAAGAGTTAGGAATCTAATGAGGAAGAACTTTTTGGAGCGGAAGTGATGAATTAGTTCAATACTGGATATTTGAGATCTCAATGAGCTATTTGGGTGGGACTATGCAATAAGCAAATATGAATAGTATTTAGAGCTCAGATGAGAGTTAAAAATAGGAGTCTATCAGAAGTTATACAGACAGAAAATAAAGCAAGTGGTTGAAACAGTAGAAATATAGGAGATCCCTAAGAAAGTAAAGGAAAAAGACAAGTGAGTACTAAAACCTTAGAAAACTCTATTTCAAAATTTTGCCTATACCAGGGCTTCCCTGGTGGCGCAGTGGTTGAGAGTCTGCCTGCCGATGCAGGGGACGCGGGTTCGTGCCCCGGTCCGGGAGGATCCCACATGCCGCGGAGCGGCTGGGCCCGTGAGCCATGGCCGCTGAGCCTGCGCGTCCGGAGCCTGTGCTCTGCAACGGGAGAGGCCACAGCGGTGAGAGGCCCACGTACCACAAAAAAAAAAAAAAAAAAAAAAAAATTTGCCTATACCAGCCTAGTCTATGAAATAGTAGTTTTGGTATAAAATGCATTTTCCAAATTGTCTTCAATTAAAAAATATTTTTGTAATTATATGAGAAATTTATACAATGAAATAATTATTTTACATGGAATGACAGAAGACTGAAGGTAGCAGAGTTGTCTACATAATATCTGCAAACGATTTGCCCCTCTGGTTTTATGATTGTGTATTTTTGGCTTACAGAAATATGTATGTTTAAACATTTATTTAAGTTTTTTTCAAAGATACCCAAACAAATGAGGTTAGTGATCTTTGGACATGGCAGATTAACCTCACCATTTGTACCTTCTTCTTGTTCATTTTATTAAATTTGCACACTTTTAAGTAAGGTAAAATATAGGTATATCCTCAATGCATATTTTATAGAGTATAAATGTTAAAAACATTATTACAGTAAAATAATTCGATTGGAAAGTATGTTTTATTTAAAAATTCAGCCTCAGGGAGGGCACCAAAAAAAAAATTCAGGGAGTAGGCTTTTATTTTTGGATTTAGTCCTATTTGAAACGGTTTAATCAGTTCATTAATTGAAAGAGGCCTTAGAATGGATTAATAGAAAAGTTATAAACAGAAAGTACGTTCTTAAAATAAATTCTAAATAACCCTAAACTGTTCTAAAAGGTTTCCATTATTTACATGAATATTCTGGAAATGTTTGCTATTGTGTAAGATACATGAATTTTCTCTGTAAACACTGTAAATTTAGTCTTCCAGTCATGAGTTCTTTTGCACTGATGGATGTGCTGTGACGATCCCCTCTAAAACCATGAGACACGTATGCTGACAAGAGTTTGTTCTAGTTGTCACATGCTGGAGACCAGTGACAAGCACCTACCTTGGCCGAGTGTCCCTGAGATAGTAAATATGCCATCCCTATCTAAATAACCCAGGTAGGAAGCTAGTTTCCTGTAGCAATTTGGTCCTAATAGGGAAGGCTGGTTCATTGGATTTCTTATGTTTGAGGTGTGAATATTTTCAGAGTGTAAGGTAATTTCTGAGATTTATAATAAAATGATATGTTAGGATTATAGGCTCCTGGAGAGCAAGATTTCTTTTATATTCCTTAATGCCACCTCATACAATATTCTTTATGTTCCATGAAAGACATGCTCATTGCTTGTTGTAAAAAGGAAAGGTGACTGCTATTTTCAGTATTTCACTTATTTAAGGAAAATACACATATCTTTGATTCCCCCAAATACATACATTTTTACCTTTGAAACTAGGGAACTGGAAAATTTTATCAGATGTACCAAGATATAGTAATAATCAATGTAGTATCAGTATATATGATGACTGTAAAAGGCAAATTGAGACTTCCCTCTTCCTTAGGTAAAATGATTTTTATATTCTTAGAAGGATAAGATGATAGTATGCGTTTCTTTCATGGTCAGTCTCTTTCAATACCTAATACTCTACTAAGGTGCTTAAATATATCAGCGATGTGAAATATCCAGGGCAGAATTCCCATATATGACAAGAATTTTACTCCCCATCCGTTCCCGAGCTTGTCCCCATTTTTCTAAAACCCTTCAGTACAATGAACACGTTCATTACTGCCCCCCTTTGTTTCTGAGGCAGCTGATGGACTCTAGTCCAGACAACGACGATTCAAGATGTTAGAGGGAGTAAGGCCAGGACTGTCACTAGCCTTGCCTTTCAAAATGTTCCAATCACATATTAATCCTTTTCCACATAGTTGCCGGACAAATCCATTTTGACCCAGAACCAGAACGATGAAGCCAAATCTAGAATCATCCATTTTGGCTAAGGTCGCATCACTGGCAAATACATTTTTCAAAATTTCGTTTTGTAAGGAATTAAATCCAATTCCTTTCCACATGGGGAAAAGCCAACAATAAAAGCTGTTGATTGTAAAAGTGAGACCAAAGAGCCATAGGACATATTTATTTTGGAAAGAAACTTAAAAGACTAAGAAATTAAACCGTAAAACATTTTACACTGGTTTAGATTAAACCAACAGTTTAAAAGATAAATATTTTGCATTTTTTAATGCAGATGTCCAAGATAAAAATAGCTGTTGTGCTAGGAAAGCTCAAGATTACTGTGGAAAATTCTCCATAAATGGTTCCCGAGGTATATGCAAAATGGGAAGCAGTGTCATTTTATAGTTTTTTGTTTTTTTTTTTTTTTTTTTGCATTACGCGGGCCTCTCACTGTTGTGGCCTCTCCCGTTGCGGAGCACAGGCTCCGGACGCGCAGGCTTGGTGGCCATGGCTCACGGGTCCAGCCGCTCCGCGGCACGTGGGATCCTCCCGGACCGGGGCACGAACCCATGTCCCCTGCATCGGCAGGCGGACTCTCAACCACTGTGCCACCAGGGAAGCCCCTATAGGTTTTTTTTTTTTTTAAGTGTTTTTCAGAGAAAATTAATTTTCAAAATAATATATGTAGCTCGAGGGGAACTTGCAGAGTGAGGAACAAGGGAGTAAATAGCCTGAACTTGCTTTAGTGTCTCCCTCTGATCTGCTGAGGCTCCACCCTTGGCTGAGCTGAAATCTAACTTAGATGTCCTTCACTGCAGAGCGATCCCTAAAGTAGTGAGCCCGTGGAGAAGGTTGGAGGGTGGATCTTGAGGGGCAAATTGAAGACACCTGGGCCAGACCACTAGCCAGGGATTAGATGGAAACCGAAAGATCCTGCCCCCCAACCTCAAAGATCTACTTACCGCCTCAAAGGTTAAGACATTTTTCTTTATTCCCTTGTGCCTTGATTAAACTGGCTTATTTCTAGTTATTCTCTCATGGTTTCATTCATAAAGTAACCCTGTATGAATTTGAAGGTAATAATGATTTCTCTTGGCTTTCTTTACTTTTTTCAGTTTGAGGTAAAGTTATACTTAGAGTGATTTTTATCTTTTGACCTCTTATCATTGTCCTCTGGACCGTGGACCCTCTTTAAAAAAGTTCATCTTTTAAGAATACTGTTTGGTATTGCCACATACTTTAATTGTTCTTGTGTTTGCATACACACATCTGTGTGTGTGTGTGTGTGTGTGTGTGTGTGTGTGTGTGTTATCCTTATTCTAACACATGTCCACAATATATGTATATGTCTTTGCAAGAAAGTTTTTCTTATCAAGGCCATTTTGGTTTTTTCTCTTACTGCTTTATTTTTTATTTTTGTTTTATTGAAGTATAGTTGATTTACAATGTTGTGTTAGTTTCAGGTGTACAGCAAAGTGATTCAGTTTTATATATATATGTATATATATATACACATATACATACACACATATATATATACACATATATATATACATATATATATATTCTTTTTCAGTCTTTCCTTTATAGGTTATTATAAAATACTGAGTATAGTTTCCTGTGCTATACAGTAGGTCCTTGTTGGTTATCTATTTTATATGCAGTCATGTGTATATGTTAATCCCAAACTCCTAATTTATCCCTCCCCCACCCTTTCTACTTTGGCAACCATAGTTTGTTTTCTATGTCTGTAGGTTTATTTCTGTTTTGTAAATAAGTTCATTTGTATCATTTTTTTTTAGATTCCACATATAAGTGATATCATATTATCAAGGTCATTTTGAATTATAATTTGAGTATTAACAGGCTGACTAGTTTAGTAATGCTTGTAAATTTGAAAGCGTATGCCTCATTCATTCTCTGCATTATCAAATAAATGAATTAAAAAGGGACAGCCTCAGGGATGACTAATGAGCCTTTGGGTGATATTATAAAATGTCTAACTCTTTCTTAGATATGATCTTGAAGCTAGACATTGACTGTATCAAGATTAGAATGGTCAAGATTATTCTATCCTAGTTGGAGATGAAAATGTCTTTAGGGCTGACACAAAAGTATGTATCTTAGAATAACACTTCTCATTACTTACCCATTCTTGGCTACCTTCTTTGTGACTACCATAGAATGATATGATTTCCTCTTCACAATGTTGTAGTGTTGATAGAATTCTCTAGAATGGACCCAGTCCTAGACCATATATTTATCAACACTTTAAAGTATAGATTCAACTCATCAATTCTCACATGTCTCATAAGTTGTGTAAGAGACACTTGAGTGTTCCTTTGTTCCCTTTTACCAGCTCTTGTCTCCCAGCTTTTGTGTGCGTTGCTGCTATCTGCTTGTGCCTGTGATCTTCAGAGGCTTGCTTTTGGACACTGGAGCCTTCTTGCCCATAAGGAGAACCAGAAGGCTGGGGAGTTTAGTAGAATATGATTATTATATAACTCAAACCTGTATAATAAGTCGATGTGATATTTTCTGTGTAATATAGGTGAAGAGCCTGGGTCCTAGTGCATAATAGTCTCATTATATTTAGTACTTATGACATATAGGGTTTTGTGCATAAAACAAAAAACATATTATGCATTTTAAGCAGAGTTAAATACAGTGAATTATACTAATAGTTGTTGGAAGGGCTGGAAATCAGATGCTAGACTGGTCCCCAGGGAATGGCTCACATAATACTATGAGATTCACATGCCAGGGGAAGCTGGGGAAATCGGAAGGTCACCATTGAAGAGTGAGCTCGAGAACATTTGACCACAGCTGCAATCTTAGGATCAGTGAGGAAGGATTGCAGCAACTGCCTGAATACTGTATGGGGAACACAGCTGCCTCAGTGGTTAAAGTCTCTCAATACCCATCAGACTGGTGATTGGATGCTGGAATCTCTGTAAACATTCCTGGCAGTAGGAAACAGCCAAAAGCAGTATGGCGATAAGATGGCCTCCACCTCATTGGTGCATTCCAGATATCTCATGATTGCTTCTAACTGGGAGACCAAAATCCTAGCAGGAGGAAAGGCTGAGAAGTAGAGTTTTAAGATTTCCAGTTATTAGAATACTAAACAACATACTCGAAGGAGGTGGGAATAACTGCTGAGTGCCGATCTGGGCCATTATGTTCCCAAGGAGCATGATTCACCATGCCAGAGGTGGCTGGGCACTGCCAAATTAACTGTATTGCTCACTATACCAATTAAATATCATCTAGAATCAAGTGTTCAATTTCAAGTGTCACTTTTTAAAATATACATTGAAAACTAGTGTGTTCCTCGGTAGCCATTAAAATGGTAAGAGGTGTTAAAACCACATCAAAACAAGTAAGGGTTTGAAATGGGAATGAAAATAACAATCTACAAACATCTGAGGACACAGGTATAGACTTGTTTTGAGTTTCACTGTGTGGTAGAAGGAAGATCAATTAGGAGAGGTTAACAAAGCAGCAGCTTTCGGGTTGGGTTTTTCATTTGAACTTCCATTTAATATTTCTTTCAAATCTAAGATTCTATGATCCTTCTAGATATTTGCAGATAGATCTAGAGTTCCTTAGTACTTCTTGAAAGGTGTAATAAAGTATGATTTTAACAGCCCCTTCATTTTCATTATTTTTTTACATTAATTCTACTATCTTTTTAAAAAGGGGTGTGTAATATTTTCATCTCTTTTACTACCTCTGTTCATTTTATTTTATTCAAAAATTCAGTTTTCATTATATGTACTTAAATAATGGCTTTATGTCATACAAAATTTCAAGAGAAATGTGCTCTGAACTTACAAGGCTTTTTTCATTAATATTTTAGTGTTTTTTGAAAATACTTCATTGTTAAGAATCGAATATTCCAGGCAAAGTTGTACAAAAAGAAGTGAAGGCATAGATCGGTAGTTTGGGCAATGGAGAATCAAAATGAATTCTAACAGGAAAAAATTCAAAGTATATTAATAATTTGAAAAATAATAGTCCACAACTCAAGTATTTTATGGGCAGAAGAAACCTAGACTACTGAATTGCCAAAAGAGAAACAGATGAAACTAGAGATCGAATGATTTTGCCATATGTGGTGTCAATAAATTAAGGCTGATGTAACTTTGGCCTGTTAAGGAAGGATCCTTATGGACCAGGGTGGCGGTGGTTTTACAGCTTCAGCAGTGCAGTAGTCAGCTTTGGGTAGCTGCATTCTAGAAATAAATGATGGAGAAGTGCAGAGATTCAAGGAAACTGTTGGGTAAAAATAATTAAAAGACCTGAATATGGATACACAGGAATGATAAAGAAATTGTGCACTAAGTCTAAGAAAATATTTTAAATGATGTAGACAAATACCATAAATAAAATTCCTAAAATTAAAATTCATTTCATGTAACTAACCCATCTGGGAAACAGCGGTAGAGTTTGTTTAAAAAAAACACTTTTATATGAAAACCCTTGGGTTGAGCAACAGCTGAAAAATAATTCCCATCCTTTAAGGGAGAGATAGGAAAATAAACCTTTATCCCAAGTCAATAATTGCCAAAATGAGCAATACATTACAAATCTCATCCCTTCCAATGTATGTTATTTGCTAATGGGAGAAAAGAGTATAAATAATATCTTGAGAATGTGTATGCAAAATAAAACAAAATTTAAATCAAAATGATTAGCACATGGACAAAGGGATATTTAAATACAACAGTTCTAGACTCATAGACATAGAGAACAGACTTGTGGTTGCCAAGGGGGAGGGGGAGAGGGAGATGGATGGACTGGGAGTTTGGGGTTGGTAGATGCAAACTATTTTATATAGAATGGATAAACAGCAAGGTCCTAATGTATAGCACAGGGAACTATATTCAATATCTTGTGATAAACCGTAATGGAAAAGAATATAAAAAAGAATGCATATATGTGTATAACTGAGTCACTTTGCTGTACAGCAGAGATTGCCACAGCATTGTCAATCAACTATACTTCAATAAAAAAATAAACAAATACATAAGTTCTAATTTTGGTTATCTATGCAATATAAATTAAAGTATTTTTTCTTAAAAACCCAGGGTACTTTTCTCAGTATACTTTAGTTCTATTTCCTTAATTGACAGCGTTCATCCACTACCCCATCAGTTGTGCACTGGTTTTCCTAAGCCGCATGTTTCATATATTGAGCTGAGCCTGCTTGTCAGCTATTGTGTGATCCTGAAAGTAATTAGCTTAACTACTTACCCTTAGGCTGTGTCTCTTCCTGATGGCAAAACATTAGAAAAACAGTTGAATGTTTTGATCAGTCAACCAATTTGTTTTCCTACACATAGTTGCTCAAATAGACATGGATGGGCAGAGGTGGAAAAAAAGGTCTCCATTAGGCCAGAGGTTATCAGCTTGTTGCTGTGACTTTGAAATATGAGATTTTCCTGTGGGGAAAGCAGAGGAGACCTGCTCTCAGTGAGGCTGGCTACTGCATTTGCAAGATCAATAACCATGCAAACATGTCCCTCTGAACCCATTACTTACTATGTGCCAGAACTATATTTATATATGCTATACATATCTCATCATCAATTTTCTCAGCCTTCTGAGGTAGTTGATATTATTATATCATCTCCATTCTACAATTAACTGGGGGTGTGCACCAGACAAGCACAGTATTCAAACCCAGGCTCTTAACCATCAACTGAACCCTACTGCCTCTATTACTTGGCATGAGAAAGAGATCAAGTAGCATCATCACTTTATTACTCTGAACAGAAAAATTTGCTTACACTTAAAATGGAGAAAGGAATTAATAATGTCTTTGGGCTATGGTTGGGTATATGGGGGAGGGACTAAGGAAGTAGGTCTAGGTTGGATGCTATCAGAAAGAGGGGTAATTGTATGATTGGGCATCCCAATAAATCTTGCCTGTAGAAAGAAGAAACTAGGACCAAGATAAAGCTATAATTTGTAAAGAATTAGCAGTCACTCATTTGGGCCAAGAGAAGAGGTGTTTGGCCTTTTGTGGGTGCCACAATCAACTTGTCTTTGTCTTTTCTTAGATAAAATGTTGAATTAGCCTTGCTTCTTATTTTATTACGGTCTCAGAGTAAGCTTGTCTGAAGTTGATATTCTATTTGTGTCCAAAAGGACATAGTAACACGGCTTAGCTGTGAGTGCCAGGCCAACTTCTGAATGTCTTTGGTTGCTTTATTATTCCATCTTGATTTCTTCAATAACTGCACATACCTGGGACCCCTTATCTCTCTACCTGCTGGAGAAGCCAACCAGCCCATGCTTGGGAGATAAATAAATGAAGAATTGAACTCTGTCATTTCATTGAAGTCCTTCAGAATTTTTTCCCATTTGGAGGGAAGAACAATCATATTTTATAAAGTAATAGTAATATTTTATAGTTTAAATTGAACTCCAATACTTTCTTAAAGCCCTTTTGCATTGAGTTTATTTTGTTTTCCTAGGAATAAGTCCCTCTTTGGGATTTTGGTTTTCTGATCATATTTGACTGTCCTTTAGTGAAGTTGTTTTTTACTACTTAATACCTGCTTGTCTGATGCCTTGTTAGTCTGTCTGTCTTGAATGGTGTTTGTCTATAGGGAGGGGATGAGCCCGTAAATCTGTTCTCAAGCCAGCCTGGGGGTTGATATGTTCATAAAATTTCTTATCTGCTTCCTTTGGACAAACTTGGTCCCAGGTCACCATTTCAAGACCTTATAAGGACTTCTTCCTCAATCTTGTTTTTGTGTTCCTGAGAATAGTTTCTGTTTTAGTTTCATCTACCCAGAATCAGGAGGTTTTGTCTGGTTCCTGATAGGTGATGGTTGGTCATTGACCAAGCTCCAGTGACAAAAGCTCACTCAAACACCCATCTCACAGACACTTTGTGAGCTCATGGCATCTTTTCAATCTAAAACTGTGCCTCTTCCAGGCCGTAAACCTGCTTCCTTTATGTTTTCTCACTATAATGCTAACCTGTGTGCATTCTTTTCTCTCACAATTTCACCAAAGACAATTTGGAATTATAGTGCTAACCCTGGGGATCTTTTGATCTGAACAAAGTTGTTCCTCTGAGAGGCAGCTTAAACCAAAAAGAAACAAAATTTTTACTGTCCAATGGTCTACTTTCTTTACTTGGTATGAGGAGACTTCTAAACACAATTGAGACTAAAAAAATACCGCTGATGCAAAATGTAAGAAGCATAACTCTTCTTGTGGAACTATTCCAATGCTTTCCTTCTATATTGCACTCTTTCCCTGACATCCTTTGCTTTAACCCTGAGACTCTTGTTCAAGATTTTTAGAGTGATGATCAAAAATTTCATGTCAGAACAGTTGGATGAAGAGATTGAACTTTTCTGGAATATTCTTTCATTTGGACACTGGGGTCCTGTTTGATTTCTTCTTCATGGGTACACAGGAAAGCTACATATTCCAGCTGCTTGGGAAGCTGTGTTGGAGTCATATGACTATGTTTTGGCCAAAGGGATACAAGGACAATGACGTACGCCACTTCCAGGCATGGCTATAAAACCCCCTGCATAATCGTCTCACATTCACTCTCACTTTCTTTGGCAACGTTGATAGCCACCTTTTTAAGATGGCAACGTCACAAAATAGAAGAAGCTTAGACCCTAAGTCATCACTTGGAAGAAATCCACCAGGAGAATCATTAGACCATAATGTAGGTGAGAAACACATTGTTACTGTGTTAAGGCACAGAGATTTGGGGGTTATTTGTTTCAGCAGCCGATATTATTCTTCCTCATTGATGCAGTGCCCAAGTATTAACTCTCTGGCCCCATTTTTGAACTGAATAGATAATAAACATGAAGATAGAAAAAGGTACTTGAGAAAATAGAACATTATTTAGAGACAAAAACGTATCTAGAAATCTAATTAGACAGCTTACTTCATACATTTTAAACTTAAAGTTTGATACATTGATAAAGTTTTATTAAGCAGGTGAAAATTACATCAATTGGTATTAGTAAACAGAAGTTTTTTGAAAGAAGGCTAATTTGGCTTTTGAAGATTTCTTAAGTGGCCTCATTGATTTAGCAAACATTTATTTGACGCCTACTATGTGACAGGAACTCTCCTGAGTACTGGTGATACAGCAGTATAAGGAGATAGGAGATTATTCTAATGGAGAAGGAAAAACAAACAAATGAATAAACAATTACAGTATTTATATTTTAGGAGGTTATAAGAATTGGATGAGAAATAAATCAGAAAAGGTGCTGGGGGGCTAGTAGAGAATCGTGCTTTTAGATAGGGTGGCCAGGGAAGCACTCAGAGGAGGCAGTTTATGAGCAGAGACTTAACTGAGGTGAGGCAGCAAGCCCTAAGAGAACATGATTACAGAAAGAACCGGACAAAGGCCCTGAAATGGGAGGATGCCACACATGCTAGAGGAACAGCAGGAGGCTACTGTGGCTGGAAAGGAGCAAAGATGGGAGGAACTCTAGGAAATGAGGTCAGATGAGTGATGTGATTCAGATCCTGACCAGCCTTGTAGACCATTGTACAGCATCTGTTTTTTGCTTTGATGGATCAAAAAGCCACTGGAGGGTCTTTAGCATGATGCATCAACTGATGTTCATTTTAACACCACCACTCTGGCTGCTGGGTTGAGATTAAACTATAGTGGCAAGAAGGAAGGGGAGATACTGGTTAGGAGACTGTAACTGGAATCTGGATAAGAAATGGCAGTGGCTTGGGCCAGGGTAGTAGCAGTGATGGTAGTCAGAAGATCCTGCACATATTTATCAGTAGGTCCAGCAAGATTTGCTTTTAGACTGGATATGGTGTGAAAAAAAGAGAGAGGAATCAAGAATGGCTCGAAATGGGAGGATGGATTTGTCATTAACTTAGAAGGCTAAGACTGTGGGACAATAGGTTTTGGGGGGGTAAGAACAGAATTTCAGCTTTGGTTTTGTTAAGGTTGAGATGCCTCTTAGACATCCCCATATTCAAGAGAGCACCACAATTTAACTTTACTAATATAATATCTTGAACAGTTCTCTGTTTGCTTACTGTGTGATTCTTTCTTTCAAAGAGACTTTGATCTCCTTGAAAACAGGGATAATATTTTAGATTTGTTCTTTATCTTCCACATTGTCAAGCACAATTTTGAAACCCATCGTTTCTCTGTAAGTCTGTTGATTTATTATGTAAAGAATCAGATGAATGTATAATAAATCAGACATGTGAATTGTTTCATGTAGACTATGTTTAAAAATTCATGTTAGTATTGTTTATGTGTTAGCAGGCTCATGTGCCTTAGTATTCAAAGAACACAAGGAAAAAAAAAATGTTTGGCAGATAGAAGAGAAAAGCTCTCTAGCAATTAAATCCTGCATGGAAAATGTTACTTGAAGTGACTCCTGAACAATACACACATTTACAGGAGGAATCTCGTTTGTATTAAGTCTGCATTTCAGCTCATTCATAATGAGAGCTCATGTCTTAGGAGGCATAGCCAGGAAATATGCCAGAGACCCAGGGACTGAGCCCAGTTAGGTGAGACCCTGGCAGGCAGGCATGTAAGAGCAATCTTTCCTGCATCTTGCAAAGTTGATGGTGGGATTTTATTACCACACCAAGAGTTCAAAACCAAATTACGATGAAACGAAATGACCTAAGTAAATGGCTCTTTCTTTTAAAAAATCTCTCATATGTGTTCTGGAAGGAAAGAGTTCATTTTATCATTTTTTTGTTATCTTTGAATAGAGTATTCAGCAAAGTAGCTTGATTCAGGTATAACATAATCTGTGACCTTGTGAACCTAAATGTAAACACTCCCAGTGGATGCCAAATTAAACTGCTTTCAATTTGTCTCATTCTCTGATACTAATTCCCAGACACAACAGGTATTAATATGTACTGGTTGACTTGAATTAACTTGGTATAAAATGAAAAAAATATGTAAGGAGGTGAGACTGTAACTTTCACCTTTCCATGGGTCAGGATAACTCAGAGAGAACACTCAGAGAAACTTGAAAAAAGTGACACAAAGGAAAGATTTTACTTCTTATGAAAAATTGGGAAAAAATACATATGGTATTGTTAAACTAAAAAATATAGCTTATGTTAGCTAGAAGACATCAGTTATGCTCAAATGGTGCATTTCGTCATTATTCTGTTAATTCAATTTCAGGTATTAGGTTCATGCTGAGACCAAAGTTGAATCCAAGGCTATGATCTGGTCTTACATACACCAGGAGATTCCTCCTGTTGGTATACGTCTCCCCAAACAGAGTATGTGACTAAGCACTGATAAAAAGGCGTGTGTTAATTCTTTCCTTCATTAATGACGTTATGGAAAGTTCTTATGCATTTGGAAAGGATAAAATTTCCCCTCACCTCTGTACATTATTCCCTTAGTTGTACAGTTTATTTTAAGATTAGCTGGCTTTGCCAGTTTAGGATTAATTATAAAAATGATAAATAACAACAGGCTTTTTGTTGTGGCTTGACTCTTTGTTTCTTAGGAGGAAAGATTATTACTTGGTATGACTGTTTTACAGCATAATGAAGAATTCATTTAGGGTCCTGGGTTTGAGGGTAGGGGCAGGGTGGGAAGTGGGACCCATTTTCTGATACTTTGCAATCTCGAGCCACTTATATTCTAAGGCAGAACGTCTCCAAGAAATTAATGTTAACATAGATACCTTTCTCTGCTAGATGCAGCTGAATTTTGTGGTCTTTGTGTTAATAAAGTTTCGGGAAAGGATCAAAGTCCTGCAAAAGCAATTAGAATCAAAATGAGTCATAGTGCTACAAGGTGAATTTGCTTGTCTACATTTACAGTACATACGTCATTCCAATGATTCTTAACTAATTAACACTATCACCATGTTTTTTTTGTTACTGTCACAAATCTGTTATACTTATGTAAGAGAATATTTTTATTTTGAATTTTACGTGTGAGCTGATAAAAGGAGGCTAGAACTTTTTTAAAAAAGAAACCTCACATTACAATATCATTTATTTTTTATGGAACTTAGTCTCTAGAATGTGCTTGTATAGAATCGGGTCCAGTAGTGTCTTACGATTTCTGAATATGCAGAACTGTGCCTATTTGTTTGGCTGAGGCCAAATATGTTCACTTTTTGCATCTACATTTTGGTCACTAAGTCCAACTAAACTTCCTAATATAGAAGACTTTTTTCAGGAGACAAATGTCCAAATAGCTAATAAATGTTATACCTTTCCATATTGGCTTAGCAATAAACAGGCAGGGAATAAAAAGGATTTCAATATAAATCCTTCACTGAAGCTGTTATTATTTTGAGCTAATCATATTAGAAATGCAGCTATTAAACTCCAAAAGAGCAAATCACTATTAGGAATGCAAAATAAACAACAGCACATCATTCCTGACATCTGTAATTATTTATAATTCTCCTAAATCCACCCCCCCATTAATAGGCAAGCTTAGATTAAAACCCTTAAGCATTTATTTGATATTAGTTGAGATCACATTAATAGTTCTTTGCCAGAGAGCAAAGTAGCTCCCTTTCCAGTGGGACTCTGATGAGATCTTGACCCAGTTGACTTTGGGATAGTTGAACCCAATGGCTCTACTCCTTCATTTGCACGGGGAAGAGAACCTGGCACTTTGACTACACTGCCCATCTGCTCTCTAGAACTTAAAGGCACAGGTCCCTCAATCTCAATTCCTGTGGTTGGAAATCATACTGGTCCAGGTGCCCATTTCCTACAGAAACAATATGGAAAGAATCTGTACTCCTGCAAAATAATACTCCTTGGAAAAAATCTTTTGGGTTTGGAACAACTATTTTGATAAGCTGAATGGGGAGGGTGGTACCACACCAAGGAGATGCCTGAATGAAACTAATGGTGTTTCCCTAGGAGTCTTTACAGAGCTATGTTTCTCTGCTACCTTCAGATGAATGGTGTCCTCTTTATGCAAGAATTGTTATCATTATTTCTTTAGCTTTTTTCTTTCTGTCCTGTACGGAGGTGAGAGGAATATAAGAGTGTGGGGGGCAGAGTTGGTTTGGCAAAGTTGAGGCGAGAGCTTACAGAGGGGTTGAATGTAACTGTATTAAAGCAACGGAGTCTGGAGAAGAGCAGGATTTGAGGGTGGTTTGCCTTGAAATGTGCTATATATAAATCCCCTACTTCATTTCTGCTCTGACGTCTTTAGCAAACTTAAAATTGCTCAACAATACTGTGTATGAGTGGGCTTCTCCAGGCAGAAGTTGAGAGTACAAGAGAACTGACTTCAGCGTTACGCCAGAGAGGAAAATCTTTTGGCAAAACCAAATGAGGAGTAAAACAGACTGACCAGCAACTAGAATCTATTTTTGTTTGCCATGTAATTACAATTGGAGACGCAAGCCAAGATATATTGCCTCTCTAGTTCCTCTGCAGGAATGACTCCCAGCAGTGAACATGGAGTGCCATTTTAGGAAATGATAAACCTGGCAGACTCCGTCTGCCTGGACATATCCAGAATATTCTGCTCCATTCTTTTAGTGTGAGCATTTTCCTGGGGCTGATGAGACATGGTGATGGCAGGAGACACATGTGGCCAGATTCCAACCTGAAGGAAGCAAATCTAGACCTGTTGTCAGAGAAAATTCCTGGAACTAGGAACACTTCAAGCTAGTTTGGGAAAAAAGAGGCAATGGCATTTGTAAAGTTCTTCCTCTGGAATGGGCCTGCAGAATCAATGTGGATTTTTGACCAACACCACATATTTTCACATTTAAACCCAAAGTGATACATGGGAAATGTTACTCAATTTTGAAATCTTTATTATCTGAGCCGATCCCAGGCCATCAGAATAACGTGCTGACCACTAAAGTTTCTCAAATGCTTTGTTCACAACCACGTATAGACCTCATGAAGTCTTACCTTCCATTAGAATTTAACCTTGAAATGACTTGTCTAGTCCCCCCTATTTGTGTGGAGGTTTCCATGATGCTGTGATTAAACACTTTAGTGAATTTTTCAGTTTTTTCCCTTCAATGGAAAGATAAATGTCTAGCTTTCAGTTGAACAAATTCAGAGTTGGTTTGATACTGATCTCCAAATAGATTTCAATTCAATGAAACTAATACTGATTAATTCTTTGTATAATACAAGCTTTATGCTAGGCGCTAAAGTAACTTAGGGAATCTAAAAATAGTGTCTGTTGTTCAGCTGTTCTTATGGAATTGGTTCAGATTTGTACAAACCTTCTCTTATTCAAAAGACTTTTGTGGTAGATAACTTGAGATTGTCTCTGTGAAGGTTCCCTACAGTATATTCACCCCATAGACTTTTGCCTTTATCAACCATGGTGGTCTAACAACAGTAGCAAAGGATCCTATTTTAGTTTTCTTTAAAAATTTTTTGTTGAGCATGTCTTTGACTTTTTTCACACTCATGGTCATTTATGTGGATGTTGCTGAATATTAGGTCAGTTGATCCTGGCCCTCGTGATGTATCTTAGCTCTTGGACTTTATCATTAATTTGAAAAATGAAAGTCACTTGTTACCAAGTGGTACTGCAGCAGTTTCTGTCTTTAACAGAGGGTATTTTATTTCATTTTTTTACACTTTTCTGAAATTTTATTTCTTTTTTAATTGAAGTATAGTTGATTTACAATGTGGTGTTAGTTCCAGATGTACAGCCAAGCAGTAAAGTGATTCGGTTATACATTTATATGTATTCTTTTTCAGATTCTTTTCCATTGTAGGTTATAAGATACTGAATATGGTTCGCTGTGCTCTACAGTAGGTCCTTGTTGATTATCTATTTTATATATAGTAGTGTGTATCTGTTAATCCCAAACTCCTAATTTATCCCTCTCCCCCTTTCCCCTTTGGTAACTATAATTTTGTTTTCTATGTCTGTGAGTCTATTTCTGTTTTGTAAATAAGTTCATTTGTATCATTTTTTCTTTTAGATTCCACATATAAGTGGTATCATATGAGATTTGTCTTTCTCTGTCTGACTTACTTCACTTAGTATGACAATCTCTGGATCCATCCATGTTTCTGCAAATGGCTGAGTCATATTCCATTTTGTATATAAACCACATCTTCTTTATCCATTCCACTGTCGTGGACATTTAGGCTGCTTCTGTGTCTTGCCTATTGTAAATAGTGCTGCTATGAACATTGGGGTGCATGTGACAGAAGGTATATTAAGTGGTACACACTCTCAAGGGAGCACTTCCTTTCAGAAATGTTACACTCTATGTCCATAATCCTGTTGGAAGAGCAGTGATTCTGTGTAACTCAGTCTGTGCAGGACTTGATTTGTTAGAACTGAGTCTGCATTACCAGTATTCTGTTGACCTCTATGGCAAGAGCTTTCCGCTTGCATATTACAGTAGCCTTTCTAAAGAGATTTCTTTTTTAACTCCCATTATACAAACAGCAATACAGTCCTACTGGCTAGGTAACTTTCATTGGCTATTTAATGGCAAAATGTTAAAATTGACTTCAATCAACGTTACCTTTATTCAATCAAGAATACCTTTGACAGACTTCACTGAGAATTCTCCATAGAAGTAAATTCCATATTATATTGCCCAAGAAATTTCCAAGGTGGTGTGTATTCATTGCCTTCACTAGACTTTTAATTTAAGCCATTAAATTCTCTAAAATGTCCAATGTACAGTAAAAGAGTCCTTTTTAATACTGTCATGAATTTACCAAACGTGTGCATTCTAGGAGAGATCCTATAGTGAAATATCTTGAAGACATACCGATTAGGTTCCCCTTGATTGTTTTCAACACGGAGTAGTGCTTTCGGCATTTGAGTTTTGGGGATTCATCTCACCCCACACTCTTTGCTTTGCTCCAGCGTATTTAGTTTAATCAGAGTCAGCTCAAGTTTCACATGGAAACTCCAAGTCTGCTTATCAGGGTGCACCTGTTTGCCAATTTAGGTTGAACTTATGATTGTATGACTTGCAGCTTATTACCTCCCTCTAGTTTATTTTTTCAATAGGCTGCCATTCTGGTCACCAGAAGATGTTGAGATAGCAGAAACTAGGCAGGGGATAAGCAAAAGTTCAGCAATATTTACTAACTGAGACTAGAACTAGTCTGAAGCAATTCTCTCTTTATTCTTCAATCCCATTATTTATAATTAGGAACTCAAAAGGTTATAACAATACGAATAATATGTAATGTTAATATTGTACTATATGTTACCTCTAGTTATCAATAACTTCAGTTTATCTGGTAAAATATATTTCTTGCGTAAGGTATTGGCATGGAGAGGAAATATTGAGGAAATGGAATATGCAGTTTCTTCCCCTTGTACAATTGAGACTATAAGATCTCATTTGATAATAATATATTTAATGAGAGGACACAGCCTAATAATATACATTGTTAGGCACCAATTTATCAGAGTAACTCCTGGATGTATAAGAAAAGCTTCTTATATTCCTACTATATGGATGGAAGAAATTCAGTTCAGAAACATTAAGCACTAATTGATTATATGGTAGATGCTTGGAATACAACATCGCATAAGAAGGACACCTCGTTCAAGGAACTCACGACTGCATGGGAGAATTGATCTAATCCCAACTAAATAGTCTGGGAAAGGGAGGCAGCTTTAGCCATCCATTGCTTCAACTCCCTGGAATAAAATCTGGCATTGCAACCCTTAAAAAAATATCTACGATCACATTTTCTTTTTGGAATTGGTTAGAAAAACATATAAATCAGACATCTGAAGTATGCACACAGAATTCTTGAAGCCATAAAGACAGTGATTTTCCTTAGTTTGCATCTAATAAAACAGAAAAGCAACCCACTTGACAGAAAGTGGGCTTCCTGAAGGCTCTGACAGAGCCAGGTCTGCTGTACACAGTGCTGTACATTCAGAGAACAGCACTGTGTTGACACCCTGCAATAAATGGGACTCCACTGTTGCTGCTGCTGCCCCTACTAACTAAAGGAAGCACTTCCAAGATACCTTTTCCAGGGCTAAGATTTTAATGACTTTCCTTAGTGCTGGTGGTTCACTCTAGCAAAGTACAGATAGCTCTTGGCAGCACATGTGGAAGGGTCATCCATGGACCTCTGAGTGCCATTGTGGGGCTTCCAGGGAAGAGTGCCAAGTGCTTTTTACAGTCTCAAAACAGCCACATTGGTTGGAAGGTGGAGATTGTTAATCATTTTTCACGATGAAGACAATCTTTGATCTTCCTACATTTTTGCTTTGTCCCAGTTCACACTCCTTTTAAGAGAGCCTTAAAAGGAAGGCTCTCTTGGTACTCTAGAACCCTCTATTGGTAATAATAAGCATTTTTGCCTCAAGGGAGGTGTGAAGAGAGATAGAGATAAGGAGCACATCGTAGCCATTTTAGTTTTAACTTATTTTATGAAATGTTTCCACACACACACAATTTTTATTTCAGGGGTTTAGCTGTGCTTCTGCTTTATTGATCGAGCACAACTTGCTAGGGAAATGGATAGAACATTAGAGAAAGACATGAAGGATTTAGTCCTCAAATAAACAAACAGAAAATGTGTGAAGCACTTTGACAATAATGGAATGGAAATTATGAATATATGCATGTTTCTAGCATTTTTTCCTTCCTCACGTACCATCTGCTTCTACTTAACCTCAGAGGGTATGAGGTGTGAGAGTATTTTATGCTCTCATGATGTACAATCGGGAAGAAATGGGGAGGAAAGAATGGGATCGAAGTAGAAGAGCTAGGGAATCTTTAAGGAGAAACATTAGGAAGCCCCTTTGGTGTGAGGAAAGTGGATTGGAGGGAGAAGAACTTCATGGAGCGTTATTGTGGTCTATAGAGTCCCTGTTTGATATTTACTAGATTGCATATGAAAATTATGAGTAATTATGAAAGAGTTTTTTGTCTTCTGGACAGGATTTTCTAAACTGTCATGCCATGCCAAGAAGCTGCATCACGTGAATAGTGAATAACCACTTACTGAGTCATCTATTCAAAGATAACTTTACTTAGTTTAGTATCCTTCCTGAGTATTTCACCTCATAAAGGTTTTCTTTAATTTTTATGGCATGTCTTCCATGGATCCCTTTGAAACAGAGCCTGACCAGGAGTTCAGGTGCCCTTGATTTATGTAGGGGGTGGTCTTCAGAAAAACCTCTCTAGGAGGGAGTGAGGCCGAGTAAGGAAGGAGAAAGAGGCAAGTGAAGATGTGGTTTCAGGTCAAGTCCAGTCTTGGTCTGATGCGTGGGGGAAGCCTTGGACTCTTCACTGCACTGAAGAGTGCATCCTTGTACCATAATCACTCAGCCATGGGTGTGCTAAAGAAAAAATTATCTATGACACTTGTTAAAGATGATAAGGCAGACTTTGTTCATGGAAGATTACTACAATGGGGTTTTGTAGTAGGGAAAAGAGATCGGACTCAATTCTGACTCCAACAAGGACAAGTGGAAATTTATAACCAAGGAGCAGGGTCAGTGGGTGAAAAATTACTAAGGAATAAGGGTTTTTTTGTTTTTGTTGTGTTTTTTGTTTTTTTTTTTTTTGCTAAACTGACTCAACAGAATTCTTGCTGCAGGGAGGCCAGGGTGATAAGATAATATCAAGGGTAGGGGATGAGAAATGTCATCAGATAGAGGGGGTGGTCAGATACCAAGGCTGGAGGATTTTTGCCAAATGGACTAAGCCAGATTCTTGCTTGAACTGGATTCTACACAGACAGACTGGGAGGCCCAAGGTCCAGCTAGTGGAGCAGAGGATTCAGAGGAGCCTGGTGAAAGCTCAGTTAAGGGAGAGAGCCTTTGTCAGGTGGCGCATATCCCTCCTGGGTGAAGTGGCTTCCACTAGCTCAGGGCAGTTTTCTGGAGGAGGGCAACATCTATGAGCTGGTAGCCACCAACACTCACTGCAGCTGGGGCATGGGTAGATGCAGCAGATTGGTAAAAGTGGGTTGGTAGAGGTGAAGCACCAGGATTTGGATTTATAAGAGCTCTGGCACAGAGTTGGATCTGCACAAGGTGAAGTTGGCATCTGTGTTGGGCAATTTAAAGAAGTATAGTATTTTTCTCTTCATGTCAGTCAGACCGCATGATATCTGGACTCCTTTACAGGGACCTTTAAGACTTGTGCCACGGTCTCCAGCCTCATTTAAGGACACTGTATTCCTCACATTTTATCTTTATCATATACCAAGCTTCTTTGATTCCCTAAATCCACCATCCCTTCTCTCATCCATACCCTACTCCTTCCTCATAGGTACTTTCATTTGACTGTTTCCTACCATTCTTCTTGCCATAACTTAGATATCACTCCCTCCTGGAGGCTTTTCTTCATACCCTGAATTAGTCATCGCCTTCCAGCCTCCTAAGGCACTTTGTACTGCCCTTCATAGTAATTTCCAGAATACATTTTAATTGCTGGTTGGCTTCTTTATCCGTGCATCCTTATAGACTACAAGTCTATGAGGGCAGACGTTGGCACCCAGCAAATAGTACATGCATTATGAATTTATATATGAATATGCAGAATAAATAAAAGAATATCTAAAATTTTCATTTTTATGAGAATGGATCTTTCTGTTAAAATGTACAATAATACAAAATACAGATTAACCCACACATCTAAAAGAAGACCTTCTAAGTCAAATGTAAGTTTTGGCGGGATCAAGAAAGAGCTAGATAGTGAATCCCAATGATTAGGCTACAGATTTAGGTAAACGGTTTATCTCCCACAGAATAGTAAATCTATTTTTGTAATGTATATGGCTACTGTCATGCCTAATAACATGCCTGTCTGTATGAAAGCGTATCTGCAATCAGGGTACTGTTTATCTTTGTGCGTCATCCAGAAAGAAATGAAAAAGCCCAAGTATCATTGAGGAGGGATATGATAGAGGTCTGCACAGTTTTTATGTTTAAAGAGAACCTATTCAGGAAAAGGCTGGGAACTGCTTGCCTAGAGCAAAACCACTTCATCGGATAGATCTGGATACAAGTACTGGTACAGTGTGAAGAGGAAGGGCGTGAGCTTTAAAGTCAGACAGGCTTTTGGTTTAGTGCCAGCTCTGATGCCAGGGTGACCTTGGGTGACACCATCACCATCTTCATTCTACAGGTTCATCGTTTGTAACAGCTGCTGTGGAAAGTCAGCGAGATTATGCCTGTGATAGGCTGAACACCATATCAGAGCACAGTCAAAGCTCATGGCATTTGCTAGTTTTCACTATAACACACCGTGGTGGGACAGGGGTGGGGGGGGGTAATTGCTTAGCCTGATGGATGTGAGACTCCTGGCCAGCTTCATGAGAGGAGGTATCCTTAAGTAGAATGGTGGGGGAGTACAACGGACCACAGAATCCACGCATTGTTCCACTGTGCCTTGTTCAGACCTGCATATAGAGTGTAAGAGTGTAATGACCATTTTTCATCTATTGAGCATTTTCTGTGTGTCAGGCACTTTAACTTACACTCTCTCTAGTTTTTACATTGTGTGAAAATTACATACTATCATCTCAATTTTACATACACGAAAAATAGGCTCAGAGACATCAAAGGATTTGCGCAAGCTACTACAGCCATGAAATGACAGAGCCAGGATTGGACCTAGATTTATCTAGCTGAAGGCAAACGTTAAGGTTAATTTTAGAAAAAAAAAATATTTGAGGGAAAAATGAAACCCAGGATCTCGGCACTGCCTTTTCCTTTCCTCCGGTCCTGTTAGCAAGCCATTAGAATGTCACTAAAAAGTAATTTTGTTATGATTTCCCTTGACCCTGGTCTCCAAGGTGACTCCGCACCGTATCTCACTCCAGCTTCTCTAAGTGCTGGGGAACGAATATGCTTTGGGTTCCTTTTTTTTTTTTCCCCGGTACGCGGGCTTCTCCCGTTGCGGAGCACAGGCTCTGGACGCGCAGGCTCAGCGGCCATGGCTCACGGCCCTAGCCGCTCTGCGGCATGTGGGATCGAACCCGTGTCCCCTACCTCGGCAGGCGGACTCTCAACCACTGTGCCACCAGGGAAGCCCTTGGGTTCCTTTTGATTCGTTCTTTTTCTCTGTAATTTGCTTTGCACTGTCCACCCATATACTGGATATACAGCAACCTTACAACCACAGGTATCTATAAAATGGAAGCATCTATTTAAAGATACTTTTTCTGACTCCTCATTTTATGTATTTGGCAAATGATAAAGATGTTCTCTGCACAAGAAAAAGGATACTACTGTATAAGGCTCCTTATTTGAGATGTGAAAGCAGTAACCTTTAATGCTTAATAATCTTATATCTATTCCATTTTTCCCTTGATTTATGTTGCTGTTTGACAGCTCTTTGTGGTGTGGAATATCAGGAAATGGGAGTATTTGGCATGAATCACTTTCAGTAGGAATTTTATTAGTCTTTTATTTTTCACCATATTGTAAATTTTCTGACATAACTTATATTGTAAAGTTTGCTGACATAATTGTCTTATAATCAGGACACATCTCACTACTTTTTAATAGACCAACATAGCATCAGAAAATTCCAGGGCTAGACGGGATGCTAATAATTATAAAATCTAGTTCCTCAAAGTGTATTCCAGTGTTCAAGGTTCTCACTGTCTCCACCTTCTCTGTAAAAGGACAACAAAATGTTTGCATGCTTAAGTGAACTGTGGAAACAGCGATTTAGGATGAATTACAAAGGTTTCTTCTAAGTATCCGCTTGGCTAACCCACACTGCCTCTCTAACAGGGAACACAGGGTACAGGATTGCTCAAGTTCACTGTGTTTAACCATCCCCCTTATCCCACTCCACCCCCGCCCATCTTTCATGGACCATCATGTGGGGCCAGTATGCCTCAGAATACACTAATCTATTCAAATATTTGTCTGCAGATTAGGAAACTAAGCCCCAGAGAAGTTAATTATCACCCACTGTGAGACCATGGGCGCCTCCATGTATTCTTTACTTTTGTTGCTGAAATCTATTCACCTGTCCTTTAGGCCTGGGCATAGCAGTCAGACTAGAGAAGGCTTACCCTGCAGGCTACAGAAACTTTGGTAAAATCAAGCGATAGTCTGTAATATCAAGGTAGAATCGTTTCTGAAAAAAGAAATGCATTACAGAAGCCAAATCAAAACAGGAGTTTTAAAATTCTATTAAAATGAAGGATGGTTTTTGATAATGGGATTTGACCCAGCTTCTTAGTTCAGAAAAGTATTTTTTAATCACTGGAAAAACTAGTGGACTTTTGGTGTCTTGCATAAAATCTGATTTTTGAAATAATCAAAATAGTTCAACACGTTTAAATGTGCTAAGTGATCTAGTTGAGATTACTTTTTGAAAAAATAAAAAGTGATTCATGTTTCCAGATTGTATTGATGTAACACTAATTCTTATCCGTTTTGTTTTTATTTATGGAGAAGTATTTAGTCAGGAGAGTCAAATGATTTTTAATATCTAGTTTATTTTGAAATAGAATGGATTATACCATTGACAGCACATGAGCAGTTTTGGTAAAGTACTTATTTGGGTGTAGTATATAACAAGGCAATATAGGAAAGAAGGATAGGGCTAAACTGAGAAACTACTTAACAATTGTCTTTTTTCATCATATAATCAGGTAGGAGGAACAGCTGGCAGTCTGGGGTGCTCTTAGCATCTGATCATAATGTCCTTAGGGGTGTATGACACAGCAGTGAAGGAATTTCACTTCTGGCTTTGGCAATATTTACAAAAGAAAAGTCTGTAAGCAGTTTTTTCTTTTATTTCTGCAGTTCCTTCTTCCCCACTTCACCCCCATTCTTCTTCCCCTTCTTCGCAGCATCCTTTAAGTGTAGCTTGCTGAATTATACTTGGGTAGCTGCTAAGCAGTAGAAGAAAATTTATCTTTCCTTTCTTCTCTTTACTTAGCCATCTAGTTAAATCATTGGTCTAGTTAAATCAATAACGATATTTTATATTTGTACAGAATATTGTGATATATATAGTACTTTCACAAGCATTTTTATTTAATTCTTACAAAAATGCATCAGGTAGGCAGAGCAGACGTTGCTAATTGTCTTTACAGATGATGAAAATGAGGATTAGGGAGGTCAAGTGATTTGTCCAGTTCACAGCTAAAGAACAACAGACTAGAATCAGAGCCAGGTATGCTTTTTATTTTAATAAAGTGTAGACTGTGTTTTTCTCCACTACAAAATGAATTCATATGTATTATAAGATATTAGAAAAAGTAAAGAATAAGAACATGAGGAAAAATTACCTATTTCTCCAACATCCAGAGATAATCATTCTTCTGTTCAGTTGTTTTAAATATTTGGATTTTTAAAAAGTAATTTCAGTCAAATTGCATATATGCCTACATCCAAGTTTTTTTCTGGTTAACCTTTTTATATACGTATTCTTAAAGGTTATTATAAAATATTTTTACTTGACCCTTTTGAAAATACAAAAAGTAGACTTACTAATTTTAACAAGTTAAGCTACATAGGAGTCAATCATCTTCCACTCCTGACACCGGTTACCAGCCCTGTTGTATAGCTTGACACCCTTACAAATCAGCATATGTAAATTAAACTCTATTTCTTCCTAATTTTATATATGTAATATAACCATATATAAACAAAATATATATTACAACATATAAATGAGATCTTAATGTACATATCATACATTACGTGCTGGGGTTGTCTTTAGTGTGGTATTTCTTCTTTTAAGAGTTGCTGTCTCCCTGACCCTTTCTTTTTTCCTCTTTCTACATTGCAAAGACATCAATAGAGGGTTCATGTAGTAAACAACATTTATTAAAGACATAAATGTTCTAAAGTACAGGAATGTAAAAGCAAATTATGATACCTTCAACATGTTGAGCAAGTTTTATAGCTTTTAAAGGTGTTTAGGATGAGTGTGTTATACTATTAGGAAACACTTATTAAGTATGTAAAAAATTCATAAAAATAAATTGGAAAGGAAATACATCAGAATATTGATGGCACTTTTCTCTAGGTGACATTTTAAAATTCAATTCAAAATTTTTATTATTTTAAATAACCCAAATTATTAATAATAAAGAGACAAATTTTGAGGTAGAGACGGGATTCTCACCTGTGTATTTGCCCTTGATCTTTTCCTTGACTGTCCTACTCAGTGAAGTTTCTTATTTTTTGAACAGCCCTCTCCTAGTCTATGGTAATAATTCTAATGTGAATTATGAACCAATTTACTGTTTCTCTTATGGGATCCTCAAAGTTTACCTTTTTCCTTTAGTGAGCTGTTTATCAATTGACTAAGAAGACTACATTTTGGGAGATTGGCTTTCTAAACCCCCTTTTGATTAAATGGACTCTGACAGAATGTAAAAGAAAAAAACATTTACTTTCTTCATATACTAGATTAGTGTCTTTAACATGTAATAGACGCGTTGATAATATTTAGCTAGGTTCTTATTAGTCATTTGGGCAATTAGGAGTACAACTGTGGGGCACTGAACTAAGAAAAAACACATATAGAAAATCACTCAAATTTAAAAACTTTCCTTAAAACCTTTGTGGTTGGCAGTACATTGCGAGACATTTTAGGAAGGCTCGTAGGAGCTCAAGAATATGCAAAGTAGCATAAGGTATCCTTTGCTCAAGCCTGGACATATCTCTTAACAGTACAAAAATGAATGCTTGGTCCAGTTTATTTTTAAATTTCTCCATTACTCTATAATGCGCAGAGTATATTGAAAGCATTCTATATCTCCTTTTTTGTGAGATGTGCATCTTCTATGACAACAATTTGTAACCAAGGCAACCAAACCTTTGCTTAATGTCCTATACTTTAGTAAAATAAAATACATGTCATTTTAAGTACAGTTTTTTTCTTTTTAATAGAGATGGTTTGAGATTTTACTTCTAATGAAGATGAAACTGTTTATTATTCGATTTCCCACCAAATCACATCTTTCTAAGTGTTGATAGGGATCCTTCTCAGAAATATGATTGCTTCAGGTCTGAGGAGCCATTCTTCTCTCCCTCTGCCTCCTAAGCTTGACACGTTAACAATTATTATCAGATTTTGTTTTTGGTCTCCATCCATCTATGCGATTTGAACTTCCTTAATCCTGTTTGAAACACAAGTGAGTATAAATAAAGAAAGTATTCAAATTGAATATGAAAGTGAAGCTATCCAAAAAATTCAGCCTGTAGAGACAATCAGCTGGACAGATTCAAGCTGAGTAATACTTTTAATTTTTTCCCAGTGGTTTCAGTGTCCCTATGGATTATCAAAATTAATATTGATGCTTTCTGCTTCAGATTTGAAGACCATGTTAGATATATGCAATTTCCCAACATTCAGCTCTTCCAGGGTTCTATCGCCTGCTTTTTTATTTGTAAAGTATTTGATTTGTTGCCTCAGTTTATCCATGGAGGACTTTTGTGATGGAGAATAACTTTTCCAACTCTTTCAAAGCCTTCAGTATGAGTCTACTTTCATTTCAGATTGAGTTGATTTGTTCTGTTTTCGACCACCAACAATATAGTGTATTTGCTGGTTGGTTCATTCATTCAAAAGAATCTTTATGTCTCGGAAAGTGAGGAAGAAAGAAGGGAGAACAGAGATCAACTCTATTCTGTGGATCTAAAGCAGAGGATCGAACACAGAAAGAAGGGAGAACAGAGATCAACTCTATTCTGTGGATCTAAAGCAGAGGATCAAACACACAGTCTTCCTTGTTAATTTCTTGAAAGGACGTGAGGAACTATCAGCCAGCTACCAGGACTGTAAGAACTTTGTAAGATTCCCAAACTTGTTTTCTTTCTCCTGTTCATTATTTGTTAGTTCTTGTTATCCCAAACCAAGTGGCATTTAACAGCTTAAAGACATAGGCTTGACGAGCTGGCCTCCAGAAGCTGCGAGACTGGGAGAGATTGGGGAAGGAATGGTAAAAGTGGGGGAAATCATCCAACTGCTCGGCAGTTTGAAGGAGATGGAGACAATTGTGCAAGAACTGGGTGAGTGAATGGCAGCACTGAAGGAGAGCTCACTGGATCCCTGAAGTCTGTACCATGGAAGAAAGAAGGATGACGATGGAGATGAACCAGAGCTTGAGACTGGCCAGCACTAACAATGGAAATGCCTGTGTGATCTTGGCATACAGCATCCTTTAGTCAGCTTCCCCAGGCTGATCTTGGCTTTCTCAGATGCTTCCCTTCTTGGATAAGATCACCAAGATTTTCCTACTTGCTCTTTTGACTTCACGGCATGTTGATATGGAGAGACAGAGGTCACAATCCTTTGTATGTAATGAGGCAGGATGCAGAGAAAAGCAGGGGTGACCTCTGTGAGCTTTAGGTTTTTTTTGGGTTTTTTTTGTGGTACGCGGGCCCCTCACTGCTGTGGCCTCTCCCGTTGCAGAGCACAGGCTCCGGACCCGCAGGCTCAGCGGCCATGGCTCACGGGCCCAGCCGCTCCGCGGCATGTGGGATCTTCCTGGACCAGGGCACACACCTACATCCCCTGCATCAGCAGGCGGACTCTCAACCACTGCACCACCAGGGAAGCCCTAGTTGTTTTTTTTTTTTTATCTGTGAAGAGTAAATAATAGTATCTGTCTAGTAGTGTCTGTCAGCAATCAAATTTGATAATTGCTGGTCCTACTTTGATTGTTGTTTGTCTTTTTTATTTACATTTCTTGTCTTCTTAGTTGGTTTGTAATATTCTTAAATACCAAGATCACATCTTAAACCGTTGTATCTCTGGTGCCTCGTACTATGTACTCTGGACTCTGGGACTCAGTAAATGGCTTTTTATGAATGTTGTGTGCCCTTGGCTGGAAAATAGCAATAGCTAAAACTTATGGAGCACTTACTGTATGCCTGTCTACATTGTAAGTATGTTGTGTAAGTAATTGCACAACGACATTGAGGGCAATTGATCATCACCATTTTACAGGTGAGGAAACTGAGGCCCAGAGCTGAAGTAACTTGACCAAGTGGTCCAGATGGTAATGTGGCTCCAGAAACCACTCCCTTAATCACTGTGCTCTACTGAGAACCACGTGGCATCCCTCACTAATTCCCTAAGTCACGGAAAGAAGAGGAAACATTTGTGCCTCTACACAATGGGCAAGGGGCCACCACTGCTTCTGAGACTGGAATGATTTTTGTATGTGCTTCATGCCCAATAGCAGAATACGTTCTTCTTTTCCCAGGAAAATACGAGAAATAATCTGACAGTGCAGATTCAGGAGCAAGAAAAGTGTGGATCTGTGGCTGCTGTTCTAGCAGTTAGCTCTTGCACGTTTCTCTTCACTGAGTAGTTTCCACAGAGAAACTGTCTTGCTCTGCACACCTAAACAATAAGAACAAGAACAGTCACAGCAGTGAAACACTCATACTAAAAATGTAGATCTATTCATATGCCATCACTGCTCAACTCATGAGTTTTCAAATGGAGGGAGCTGTCATCATGTTCATACATATATTATAGATTTGTATTATTTATTTTAAATGGTGTCTTTTTCCTCAGAAGATCCTTAGGCTGTGCTGGGCAGAAAGAGGTGGTGGAATGGGAGGACCATGAACTGTAGGGACGGACAGATCTGTGTCCAAGCCTAGCTGTACTGTGGATTAGCTGCATGAATTTGGTCAAGTTACCCTTCACTGAGCCTCCAGGGATGATAAGGCATGACTTGCAGGGCTCTTATGAAGGTTATGTTTTGAATTTCAAGCAAGTTGTATGGACAAAGAAAATTTTTCAGCTGCCCCAAAGTGAGCTTTGCTTACTTTACCAGGATGGCTGGTCACGGTTACCCAGACTCATGAAATCGCTACACAATTACATATTTCCTTTTGGCTTCACAAACCTGAGCATAAGTTTCTTTCAGGGTCTTAGAAAATTCAAATGACAACAATAGTTTTTTGTCTTGGGCACTAAATACAGCACCTCACCTCCAGGTGCTCTAAGAAATCTGTGCATGTGCTATTCCATGAATCATCACGATTTTCTTACATGTTGCAGAATAGAAAAATATGATTATGTTGATTCAGTGGCTTAAAAAGAAGTTGTTGGGTTCTAATGAGTACTGTGAATCGAAACATACTCTGTATTATCCAACATGCTGTTGTAAATGTTAGCTAATCAATGAAATTACAGCAATATTTTCTTTTCCCAGTATTGATGTGTTCCATACAGGTGGTATGATCAACCATCCCAGTTTCCTGGGATATAAGACTGTCAGTGCTAAAACTAGGAAGGTCCTTGACAAACCAAAACAAGTTGGTCACCTTACATATAAGGGTGAGAGGGAACTGTGTTAATATCAGTTACACGAATCTATCTTCTGATAAATTCATTAAAATTTTAAATAACTATTTTTACTTAGTTGCTCCTAAATGAAGTGACTGTGGATTTTATTTTCAACTTAAATTTCTAGGTTTTATATTGTTTAAAGCTTGTATCAGAGTAGGTATAAGAAGTTATTAATGGGAACATATGTATAACTGATTCACTTTGTTATAAAGCAGAAACTAACACACCATTGTAAAGCAATTATACTCCAATAAAGATGTTAAAAAAAAGAAGTTATTAGTCTTTTTTCAAAATTAGAGAGAAAATTGTAGGTTTCAGTGGTTCGAGACCTAACCAGAAGATAATTTTAAGATTTTATAATTGGATTCCATTCCACGTCCTTCTGCATCCCAGAAATGGCCATCTCAATGCCTGGGCCCATCGTATTATACTATTACTGTGTAATTTACAGCTAGAGTCCACTTTTTGCCAGGTTTTGAGCCATACCTAGATTCTAGAACAATTTTAGGAAAAGTTATTAAAAAAAAAAAAAAAACAAGGGAAAAACCCTCCAGAAAACTGTCACTACTTATCAAGAATAAGAGAAAACAGAAAATCTCAAAAAGAACAAAAGTAATTTTCTTTTCAGTATAGGACAATCCATTTCTCATTTTCTAATAAAAATGCACAAACACTGAAAGATTGAGAGTTTGAAATTGAAATTAGTTTTTGTTCTTTTGGAGTGGGCCTTTGATGCCTTTAATGTGTCTCTCCTGTTCTCTACCAATTTAGTTCCAACTTAACATCTTGGAATCTTCATTATAATCCTACCTCTCTCTTCTGCTTACCAAAACTAGTTCTCAGAAACAACACAAAATTAGTTCACACTGCTGTGTAATAATGTAGAGTTTAAATAATTATCCATCCTCCAGAAATTCCATTTTAACATGAGTGAGTTTCCTAGTCTAAGAAATAGACCTCTAAAGGTATGATTCCAGATACAAGGAATTCTAGGCATAGGAGGACAGAGGTGAACCTTGCTGTCACCTCTGAAACCATACCGTGGAATAATCATTTTCCTGAGGAAAAATCAGGAAAGAGGTTTTGCCTGGTCATGACTAAAGGCCCATACCTGAGTCCAGGTGTAACTTTGAATTACTTATCAACTACTTCTTCAGCAGCAATTCTCAATGTATATGAAATACATTGCCACCTTTGAATGCCTAGAGACCAGACTAATTTTTACATTCTTCTTATTCTCGCAGGTTGACTAAAAATGCAGAAAGCTATGGCTGGAGCGAGGATCCATCATCACTGATACAATGAGAGAATGATGGTACCCGGGGATGTGCTGGTGAGTAGCTTTAATTCTTTTTTTATTTTTCACTTTTTAAAATTTTGTTTTCTGTCCAGTTGGAAATGAAATACATTATTGGATTTTCTTCATCATTCATATAGTCAATGTGGAAAACATTAGGGCCGTGAATTTCAATACAGTAAGATCAGAAAATTTTAAATTGGCCTTCCCAAACCACTAATAAGTAACCGATATTGTATATAATGCTAAAAGCTTAGAGACTGAGTTTGATATTTAAAAAGTTCTGAAAACATGAGCTGATTCTTGCACGTCTGCATAAGCCCCTTGCAGCTGTGTGGCAGCCTGTGACTCTTCCCTGTCGGTGACATCACAGCTGTGTTTTGTTAGGCAAGGTAGGCTCCTCAGCCTCCAGGGGCATGATTAGTGATCAGTACAAGCCAGTCTTGGCAGTCCTATTCCTCTTTGCTTCTGTTTGGTTTAAGGGTAGATACGACTGAGTTCTGGTTACTGGGATGTAAAGAAAGGGTCCTGGGACAGGTTTTCTCCTATGTTAAAAAAAAAAAAGCAGAGCCTTAAAGACGGTTCTCTCCTTCTTTTCTTGAATGCTGCTGGGGAGGGTGTGATGCTTCAGCTTCAGGAGACGTCTTGACATCATGATGATATACCCAGGGACAAAACTACAATGCTCTGATGACGGTGGAACAGACAGCAACTCAGTGTGGTGCAGCAACTGTTGAGTCGCTGCACCAAATTTAGAATTGCATGTCTTCTGGCTTCTTAATTTTTAAGATAATTAAAAATTTAGCCAAATGTTCTGCAACCTGCAGCCAGAAGTATCCCTGGGTGCTGCCATCTCATAATAATAAAATATTTTAATATGAACTATAAGTATTTAAAAATATTATGTAAACTGTGAATAGAGCCTCTTTAGTAAAGTGTGTTATATTTATTTTTCTCTAATTTACATTTAAGGAAAATAATGCCACTTATATAACATAATTAAATGATAAATCCCTTGGTTTTCTCTTCCAACCAAATTGCTACCCCTAACTCTTTCCTATAACTAAGATCTAGAACCACCACTGACAAGAGGATCCTGATAACTTGGTGTTTCGTATATTTCAGATGTATCCTAGGCTGAATTGGGTAGTTTGTAATATACATAACCCCATGGATTCATGTCTCATCACCATTAACATCTCCATCCACTCACTTCCTTCCACATAAACACAGCAGTTTAACAGCTGGCCTTTCCTGTTTTCCCTGTTCATTTTTCCTGCAAGCTTTAGTTTGGTCTTTTGTATTCTTTCTTGTTTTTCTTATTGCCAGATGTCTTTGATACTCAGGATTTTAGCTTAATTTGATTTTCATCTTGCACTTTCACCTGATTTCACTTCTCCATCATCTAGTTTTGCTTCCTATTTGCAGCCATTCCTGATCTGTTTACCAACCCCAATGAATTAGGCATTCAAATGGTTCAGGCCCTAATAACTGGAGTTCCAGTGTCATTTAGTATCATGAATGATCACTGGAGTGCCTATACTTTTAAAGTGTTTGTTTAGCTGTCCATAAATACCTGACAAGAATGACAGGAGGCATTGGTAGAAAGCACAAGATTAGTAGAATAAAACTGCACTAGAGGTTTTCTCATGTATGCTTCCGTATGTTACATAATCTGTGAATGAAAAGATTCATAGACTCAAATAATGTAGCACTTTGAATTGAAATAAGAATATATAGCCTAAATTTCTGAAATCTCAACCATCTATGACTACAAAATGAGGTTCAATCGTGTAATATGTTCAAATTAGCATACCCCAGTTGGCCTGATTGCTTGAAATCAGCTTTCTCTTAAGTGTGTTTCCTGCCTATTTTTTGAGATGCCCCATGAAAGAGCATTGTAGAACTTTTACATTTCTGCACTTGTGAAGGAATGCAGTTAAGTGATATGAAGTTGTATTCCGATGCTTCAGGAAGAATGATCTAAAAATTAAATCTTAATTGGGAAGTGAGAGGTGGGGTAGGAATGGATGCAAAAAAGAGTAAGGGCCTGGTATGCTTCTCTGCCCCTTTCTTGCATTACAGATTCTGTGTTTATCTTTGCTCAGCACTGATAATTCTTTACCGCATGAATCATTACAGTTACCTGTAAGGTTTAAGGAACCAACATAGAAACATGAAAAACCACAGGAGGAAAAAAGAATTACTAAAGAACAAGTGGGGAAATTAACATTAGATAGAACCATGTCATTTGAGAAAAGTTAAATTAAATAAGACACTAAAAGCAAAGCCCAAGAGGATTTTATAGCACAATGATAATAATAATAAAAAAATGGTTATGAAGAACCTAGGGGCAAGACAGGAATAAAGATGCAGACGTAGAGAATGGACTTGAGGACACGGGGAGGGGGAAGGGTAAGCTGGGACGAAGTGAGAGAGTGGCATGGACACATATACACTACCAAATGTAAAATAGCTAGTGGGAAGCAGCCGCATAGCACAGGGAGATCAGCTCGGTGCTTTGTGACCACCTGGAGGGGTGGGATAGGGAGGGTGGGAGGGAGACGCAAGAGGGAGGGGATATGGGGATATATGTATATGTATAGCTGATTCACTGTTATAAAGCAGAAACTAACAGACCATTGTAAAGCAATAATACTCCAATAAAGGTGTTAAAAAAAAGATAATAGTATATTTCAACAAATCAGTTATATATATTTTTAAAACCCTACACTTCTCACTGTGTGAAAAGTATTGATAAATCCTTCTAGGAAAAATTTACTCTGCTAAAGGAAGCATGGGAAATTGTAGCATATGCCAAAACTCTTGAAGTGGACTACTAACAAACGACAATATAATAAGAGAAAAGGTTAGTCTCTGAATCTCAAGAAATAAAGCTTTTATCTACCCTAATTTTTCCACGTTAGCAAGGAGTCCCTCAGAAGGATTCTTTGAGGTCTTTATTTTTTTCCCCCTAATGGAATGAATGAAGAGAAAACTGGTCTTCAATGACCAGACAGGGATGATTTAACAATCTAGGTGAGACTAATTTAGTTAGACATCACTGCTATGGCCAAACTTTCCCCTCAGGACTACAGTGAGTTTGCATTCTTGGTCAAAGTGTCTGTTGACTAGTGAAATAGACACTGATGTAAACATGTTGAGGTCAGGAAATGTCATACGTAGCAATGGAGAAAGCCATTTAAGTTTTCTCTGAATCTTTCTTTAAGAATCTATGAAGTACAATGAAATATTTAGCAATAAATAGAAATGAGCTATCCAGCCATGAAATGAACCTTAAACGCATATTGCTAAGTGAAAGAAACCAATCTGACAAGCCTACATACTTATGATTCCAACTCTCTGACATTCTGGAAACGGCAAAACTGAAAACAGTGAAAAGATCAGTGGTTGCCAGTGTTTTTAGAGGTAGGAGGGATGTATAGAGGATTTTCAGGGAGGTAAAAATATTCTGCTTAATGCTCTCATGGTGGATACAAGTCACGTTTTTTCAAAACTCATAGAGTATACAATATCAGAATCCTAATGTAAACTATGGACTTAATGTATCAGTATTAATATTGGCTCATCATTTGTAACAATGTACCACACTAATGCAAGATGTTAATAAGAGGGGGAACCTGCTGGAGTGATAGGGGATATATGGGAACTCTGTATTTTCTGCTTATTTTTCTGTAAATCTAAGACTACTCTAAAAATAAAGTCTGTTAATTAAACTATTATAATAACATTTGCTATAAAATAAAAAGCTATGAAGAAGCCGAACTATTCAAATGCATGGGTCAGGACAACTTGCACTCTTATTAGTGGTAAACCTTTGGTCTTGATAGGATATGCCTAAGCCTTATCACTAATAATGTATTTATAAGGAATATTTTGGTAGGAGATGAAAAAAAGGGGCTCAAGGAGAATTATAGGGACGCATTAAGAAGTGAACACATTTTAAAGAGAGAAAACATACAGAAGTAAATCCTTCCAAAGTTTCATATTAGAGAAATTTTAAGGAAGGTCTCTTCTTTGCATTTGACTGGCAATATATATCTTGCTTACTTATAAAGACAAAGTTTAGAAGGCACCATGAGGAAAAGGTATAGTTAAGCTATAGTGGTGGTAGGATTACAGTTGAACAATTTCATTGTTAAAAGTTACCTCTTTTAGTATTGTGTTTTGATACTGTTTATTATGTTTTCCTGATTTTTATGCTTACAGTGGAAAATTTGGAAAATATGGAGAAGAACATTATAGAAAACATGTATCTCCTACGATCATTTCACTCAAATATAATCAGTATCAACATTTTGGTACATGTGCTTTCAAACTTCTTTCTCACATTTTCATTCATTCTTCATTTATTCATTTATCTTTCCTCACTGTTTAAGAAAATGTTTGACCATATCCCTGAGTGAGTTTCCTAAGGCTGCAGTAGTAACTTATTGCAAACTTGGTGGCTTCAAACAATAGAAGTTTCTTTTCTGACGGTGCTGGAGGCCAGAAGTCTGGAATCCAGGTTTTGGCAGGCCTGCGCCTCCTGTGGGGCTCTAGAGGACAATCCTTTGTTGCCTCTCCCAGTTTCTGGTGGCTCCTGGCCTCCTTTATCTTGTGGCTGCATCAATCCAGTCTCTGCCTGCATTTTCACGTGGCCCCCTCCTCTTCTCCCTGTGTGTCTCTCCTCTGCATGTCTCTTATAAGGACACTGGTCATTGAATTAGGGCCACCCAGATAGTCCAAGGTGATCTCATCTAGAGATCTTAAGCTTAATTACATCTGTAAAATCCTTTCCCCAAAAGAAAGTCATATTCACAGGTTCTGGGGAATTAGGATGTGAGCATATATTTTGGGGGGCTGCCATTCAACCCTGTGCCAACTATTATTGAAAATCAATGGGTGAATGAGTTTGATTTTCTTTCTATATTAAGATTCTTGCAATAACGTATCTCATTGTTCTAAATTGCCCACCTTTTTACTTTTTTTTCATCTCTGCAATTCACATGCATTTTACAGATGATGGCATATCATGTTGTTAGCTTGTTTTTGTTTATTTGTTCTTTTTTTTAGTGATACTTAAAATTGTGCTGTACCTTACACTCAGATAAGATGAAATACACTATATTGCTTTTTTTTAAAAAAGCTTTATTTAGATATGATTGACATGTAAAAAGCTGTACATACTTAATGTATACAACTCGATGAGTTTGGAGGTAAGTATATACCTGTGAAACCATCACCCCATCAGGCCATAAACATATCCATCACCTCCCAAAGTTTCCTCCTGCCTCCTTTATTATTATTATTTTGTGTGTATGTATGTGTAGTAAGAACACAGCATGAGATCTACCTTAGCAAATTTTAATTTTATAATACCACATTTTCAGTTATAGGCACCATGCTATATAGTGAATTTTCAGAACTTATTTATCTTGCATAAATGCTACTTTGTACCATTTGACTATCACCTCCCCATTTTCCCCTCCACCTAGTCCCTGGCAACCACCATTCTATTCTCTATTTGTATGAGTTCAACTATTTTAGATTACACATATAAATGAGTTCCTACTGTATTTGTCTTTCCTTGTCCAGTTTTTTTCCACACAGCATAATATCCTTTAGGTCCATCCGTATTGTCGCAAATAGCAGGATTTCCTTCTTTAAGGTTGAATAATATTATATCTACATACCACATTTTCTTTATCTGTTCATCTGTTGATGGACATTTAGGTTGTTTTTATACTTTGGCTTTTGTGAATAATGCTGCAATGAACATGGGAATGCAGGTTTCTCTTTGGGACCCTGATTTAAACTTATTTGCATAAATATCCAGAAGTGGGATTCCTGGAATATATGGTAGTTCCATTTTTAACTTCTTGAGGAACCTCCATATTGTTTTCCATAATGGGTGTACCAATTTATATTCCCACCAATAGTGTACCAGGGTTCCCGTTTCTCTACATCCTTGCCAACACTTGTTATCTTCTGTTTTATTAATAACAGTCATCCTAATAGGTGTGAGGCGATATCTCATTGTGGTTTTTAATTTGTATTTCCCTGTTAATTAGTAAAGCTGAGCACCTTTTCATATACCTGTTGGCAATTTGTAGGTCTTCTTTAGAAAAATGTTTATTCAGGTTCTTTGCACATTTTTAAAAATGTAGTTTTATTGAGAAATAATTGACATACATCACTGTTTAAGCTTTGCCCACTTTAAAATCAGATTTTTTTTTTTTACTATTGAGTTGTATAAGTTTTTTATATATTTTGCACATTACCTTTTTATCAGGTAAATGGTTTGCAAATATTTTCTCCCATTCAGCAGGTTGCCTTGTTGTTTTGTTGATTGTTTCCTTTGCTGTGTAGGTTTTGAATTTGATGTTGTCCCACTTGTTTATTTTTGCTTTTGTGGCCTGTGCTTTGGTGTCATATCCAAAAATTCATTGCCAAGACGAATGTAAAGAAGCTTTTTCCCAATGTTTTCTTCCAGAAGTTTTATGGTTTCAGGTCTTACGTTTAAATCTTTATACATTTTGAGTTGATTTTTGTGTATATTCATTCTTTGCATGTGAATATCCAGTTTTCCCAGGACCATTTATTAAAGAGACTATCATTTACCATTTTTGTGTTCTTGGTACCATTGTTGAAGATTTAGTTGACTGTATATGGGTGGTTTTATATCGGAGATCTAATCTGTTCCATTGGTCTATATGTCTGTTTTCATGTTAGTACCATACTGTTTCAATCACTATAGCTTTGTAATATAATTTGAAATCAGGAAGTGAGATGCCTCCAGTTTTGTTCTTCTTGCTCTTCTTCTTTTGCTACTCTGGGTTTTTTTGTAGTTCCATATGAATTTTATGATTGCTTTTTCTATTTCTGTAAAAAAATGCCACTGGAATTTTGATATGAATTGTATTAAGTCTGTAGAGTGCTTTGGGTAGTATGGACTAAATATCTTCAAGAAGAGTTCTATCAATTTACATTATTATCAATAATTTGAAAACAGGTTTTTTTTGTTGTTTTTTCAAGATGTTGGGGGTAGGAGATTATTAATTTATTTATATTTATTTTTGCTGTGTTAGGTCTTCGTTTCTGTGCGAGGGTTTTCTCTAGTTGTGGCGAGCGGGGGCCACTCTTCATTGCTGTGCGCGGGCCTCTCACTATCGCGGCCTCTCTTGTTGAGGAGCACAGGCTCCAGACGCGCAGGCTCAGTAGTTGTGGCTCACAGGCCTAGTTGCTCCACAGCACGTGGGATCCTCCCAGACCAGGGCTCGAACCCGTGTCCCCTGCATTAGCAGGCAGATTCTCAACCACTGCGCCACCAGGGAAGCCCTGAAAACAGGTTTTGAATATTGAGTATTTTTTAAATTGCCCAGTAAAAATGATAAGCCAGGATTTTAATCTACATTTATTTGTTTAATTTGACTACTTGCTAACCTCTTGTTTTTGTTGTTTTATTTTTTCTTTTAAAAGATTGGTGTTTTTCTTTTAAATTTATTATTAAGTATGACTTGCTGAATATCTACCAAGTGCTTGTCAGTTACCAACCGCCACAAAGCAAACATTATTTTCCTTATTTTCTTCATGAGGTAACTGATTTATAGGAGTGATTGATGTATTTCCTAAAAATATTAAGTTTATTAGTCTGAGAAATATTTTCTGGATTATTTCTAGTTTAAGAATTGCCTTTTCCATTTGTTTATGTTTCTTAACATTCAAATTATTTTTGTGTTTTTTTATTTGTTTAATGTGGTCACTATTATTGAATTTTTTTTCTGCAAACATTATGCTTTGGAAGGCCTTTCTTCCCCCAAGATCCATTAAATATTTACTTCTATTTTTGTCATACCTTTTAATAATTTACTTCTAATGCCACTGGAATTTTGATTGATCAATCCTAAATCAAACTGCAGGTCCCAGAGAAAATCTAATGGGTGATCTAGATGTGCTCAAGTGACCAGGAAAAAAAAATCCAATCCAGCTTTTTTTCCTTTTGTGGGGGAAGAGGAAAGGAACAGTGACCATCAGAGTTACAATTTTTTTGGTTGGTCCAGCATTTTGTTGTCATTCTTGTTGTATCATGCTGGATTAGGACCTATCTAGAGTTTTCTCAAATCCCTGATTTGCCCAATACCTTTTAAAAAATTATTTGTCCTTTATTTATTGGCTTGTGATGTTTACTTCATAAGTTTTATACATGCCAGGGCTTCCTTTATAGATATTGCAGCTATTCTGTTTACCTCTGTGATATATTTTTAGTGGTAACGCATTATTAATTACTGTGGCTTTAAAATGTATTTAGTATTTTTTAGAGCAAGTATCTTCAGAGCATTTTCTCCCTCTTTGTTCGTTCCCACAATATTTCCTCTTCTCATCTAAGTTAATTTACAATTGATTTGATAATGACTTAAGAGTATGATAAAAACATATACCTAATACTTTTCCTAGCCACATTTATTGTCTTTTACTTCATTCAAAATATTGTTTATTGAATGTCTCTTATGTGCCAGTCACTGTTTTGGTCACTAGGGATGCAAACTTGAATAAGACAATTATGTTTCTGCCCCATCAAATTACATTTAAGTTGGGAAGAATTATAATAAATGGGTTAATAAATACATATAGGCCATAATTTCAGGTAATAAGTGCTGTGAAGAAAAATAAAGCAGCGTAAAGGGCTAGACAGTGAGCAAGGGTTATTTTATAAAGGATGGCTGAGTAGGTTCTTTCTGAGGAGCTGGTATCTGAGCCCATGGAGCCAGTGAGGGGCCTGGGGGAATCTGGAGGAAGCAGTTGCTGGGCAGAGAGAATGGCAGATGCAAGGACCCCCAGGAAGGACCCAGGGTGTTACGCCCAATGTATGGCATTGCTGCTTAAGTGGCTGGAGTGGAGGGTACCTGGACAGAGTTATTGGTGTGAGAGGGCTAGACAGATAAATGGGACCAGGTCTTTTGTGGTTTCCTATGTGTTACAAAAAGGAGTTAGTTTGGGTTTTATTCCAAGCCATTGGAGGGTCTAGAACAGGGAATCAACATGATATAATGTGTGTCTTCTGGGTAGAAAAGAGAAAGCAGCTAGGGGTCTTTAGCTCAAATCCAGATAAGAGACACTGGCAGCTTGGGCCAGAGTTGCAGCAATAGGGTGGTGAGCAGTGATCAGATCCTGCATAGAGCAGGCAGGAATCGCAGCTGGATTGGATGTGTGTGGCAGGGGATGGCGAGGTGGTAAGAGAGACCCCTGGGTGTCAGGCTGAGGGACTGTGTGGTGGCACCTTTACTGGGAAAAGGAAGAGCCCGGGCAGAGTTTCAACTGGCCATCCAAGTAGAGAGGTCAAGTACCTACCCTGTGGGTCAGGAACTCAGCAAATATCAGAACCAAAGAAATGAATTGGGATGTCATCAGGGAAGGGAAGGGAAGGGAAGGAAGAAAAAGGAAGCAAGCAAGAAAACTCATCAAGACCAACAGCAAAGGGGGAGAGAGCCAGGTGGGAGTGATAACTGGGGAGTCAAGTGCTGCAGTGTTTGCAAGGAGGGAGTGATCAATTGTGTAAATGGGGTTGAGAGGTCCCAGGAACTGAGTGCTGGATTTAACCAGGTTGCTTTCACTGGAGCTGAGCTAGGGGAAGAAAAGCCAGCTTGGGGGTGGGTTCAGGAGAGAATGGTGGCAAATAGCAGAAAGAGCGTATAGATAACTCCTTACAGAAATTTTGCTGTGAGGAGCAGAGCAGTGAGGCTGGATATGGACTTAGAATGGGGGGGCTTTTAATATGCGGCATTCTATAGCTGATACAGGGGATTAGAATGCTGATGGCAGTGATCCAGGAGAGAAGGAGAAGCTCCTGGTGCAGGAGAGAAAGGGGATGCCTGCAGGAGCCAAATCCTTAACAGGCAGGAGTGACTGGAATCTCCAGTACATGCAGAAGGTTAGGCTTTGGACAGGAGAAACGGTGTCTATCAACTTTCATTTAAGTGAAGTCACCTCTATTTTAAGCGGCTCTGATATGTGACTTATTCAGGAGAGCACACTTGTCTCTTATTGCTCATCCAGGTATTTACGATGATGTGCAGGTAATCTGTGAAAAAAAGAGCCATGCATTAATTGGCAAACCTGCAAACTTCCTATGACAGATTCATTTAAATCACCTTATTTGCAAAAGTGAAAAAAGAAATCCAATCAACCTCTTAAATGCAACTTGTTCTGTCCAACTGAGCCCTCTAGGCATCTGCTGACTCTTCAGTCTACATTTTCCCATATTGAGCACACATTTCTGGTTTACGATTATCCTGTACTTGAATGTGCTACTGAAATGTAGGGGACACCTACAGGAAACAAACAACAGATTGTTGCATTTCGTGGAAAGCCTCAGGCTCAAAGGTCCTAACCTGTGCGGGCATTCACTCTGCATCCCTGGAAACCAAGTGCCAGGGGAGCACCGCTCTTCAGTACAAGCGGCGCTGCCTGGGAAGCAGGGGGTTTCCAGACATTTTTGCTTTCTGTTTAATGAGCATATTCTTAAAAAATGATGGTTACCAGGGATTTTGTACTTATATTGCACTTCCAGTTGTGGTAGACCTTTGCCTACAGGAAGTAAATTGGAGGCAGGGCACAGAATAGAGTTACAATGAAGTAGTGTTTTCATTATTAAAATAGATTGTCACGGAATGCAACACCAGGTAGCCTGTGTTGGAATCAGATCATGTGGGTCCTCGAGAATGATAATGAGAATTACACTCAGAAATTTCATCGGCATAAGTTACTTTGTTTGCTGTGTCTCTTTTAAGCTCCCCAACACATGTTTCTTATTATTAAGAGAAAGGTGAGTGAAAGTGATACTTGATTCACATTTTAAAACAATTTTTATTGAACTATAGTTGAGTTACAATGGTGTGTTAGTTTCGGGTGTATAGCAAAGTGATTCAGGTATACATACATACATTATATATACATGTATATATGATATATACATACTCTTTTTTAGATTCTTCTCCACTGTAGGTTATTACAAAATATTAAGTATAGTCCCCTGTGCTATACAGTGGGTCCTTGTTGATTATCTGTTTTATATATAGTAGTGTGTATATGTTAATCCCATTCTCCAAATTTATCCCTCCCTCTCTTTCCCCTTTGGTAACCATAAGTTTATTTTCTATGTCTGTGAGTCTATTTCTGTTTTGTAGATAAGTTTATTTGTGTCATATTTAGATTCCACATATAAGTGATATCATATGATATTTGTCTTTCTCTGTCTGACTTTCTTCACTTAGTATGATAATCTCTAGGTGCAACCATGTTGCTGCAAATGGCATTATTTCTTTCTCTTTTATCGCTGAGTAATATTCCATTGTATATATGTACAATCTTCTTTATCCATTCCTCTGTTGATGAACATTTAGGTTGCTTCCATGTCTTGGCTGTTGTAAATAGTGTTGCAATGAACATTGGGTGCATGTATCTTTTCGAATTAGAGTTTTCTCCAGATGTATGCCTAGGAGTGGGATCACTGGATCATATGGTAACTCTAGTTTTAGTTTTTTAAGGAACCTCCATACTGTTCTACATAGTGGCTGCACCAACTTACATTCCCACCGACAGTGTAGGAGGGTTCCCTTTTCTCACTTTTTAAAAAAATTTTTTATTGGAGTATAGCTGATTTACAATGTTGTGTTAGTTTCAGGTGTACAGAAAAGTGAATCAGTTATACATATACATATACCCACTCTTTTTGTAGATTCTTTTCCCATATAGGCCATTACAGAGTATTGAGTAGAGTTTCCTGTGCTATACAGTAGGTCCTTATTAGCTATCTATTTTATATATAGTAGTGTGTATGTCAATCCCAGTCTCCCAATTTATTCTTCCCGTCCTTATCCCCTGGTAACCATAAGTTTGTTTTCTACATCTGTGACTCTACTTCTGTTTTTTTGTTGTTTTTTTAAGATTATTTTCCCATGTAGGCCATTACAGGGTGTTGAGTAGAGTTTCCTGTATTTTACTCTCCATGGTCCTCTTCTTGAAGCTGATGGCTGCATCATCACTCAGGGTCAGGCTAAGCCTCCAGTCATTATCATGGGGAGTGATGGCAAGCGTTAGAGGGGACATTTAGCAAATACCAACCAACCACTTCTCTGTAAGAGTGGCCAGAATTGCTCTCTGATATGATGGCTGCGACCATCTCAGCAGGCACCTGGTGAGAAATGCATTCACTTTGCCACCCACTGCGCAGGATCTCTTGAATGATGGCCAGAGGAGCCAAAGAGCCTTCCAGGGTTTCTCTGCTCCCAACGCAATCAGACAGCCATTGAAAGACTGAAATCTATGCCTCATAAAGACTTAAAATATCAACAGAAAGTCATAGGAATGCACATTTCTATAAAAGCATCTTAAGATGTGAGAATCTCAAAATGAGTTTTAATATTTGTTTATAGCTATTTTCTCCTGAGGACAACTCAGAGGTCCTGGGCATTGGTAAGGTTACATTTTATCTTGGATACACCAATCCTCCTTCTTATTATCGGTAATTGGAGGTGGTGCTACTGCCTGTAGCAGTGGATCATGCCTGACCTATCGCCAATAGGTATAGATTGGACAACAATTAGCCATTAAGTGCAGTATCGTACCTAGATGCCAATACCAAATGACACTTGGAGGTACTCAAACATATTCCAGATAGAATTTTCTGGCTACAAGGGGTTGTCTTATTAACATGGTGGTGGGTAAGGAGAGCTAACATTTACTGAGAAACTACTGGAATTGTCCCTGAACTTTGTATATGTTCTTTCATTTCATTCTCTCAATAATTTCTTCATACGTAAGAATCCTCTCTCCTATGCCAGGCATCGATTAAAGCCCTCAGATACATCAGTGAGCAAGGTGGACATACTGCCTGCAGATTCAGAGCTTACAGTCCAGTGATGTAGTCAGTGATGATAGAATTAATACTATCCATTGCTTGATTCTCAGTTTACAGTCACTGCAGTAAGCATCTAATTCATCACCACTTGGCAAATGAGGGGAACAAGGCTTACGGAGTGAAGTGACTTGTATTAAGATTTGAACCTAGGTCTTGCTGTCCCCTCTGGGGACAGTTTGAATCCCAGTTCTGCTAGTTAACAACTATGTGATCCTGAGAAAGTGACTTCGTCTTTCTGAGTCTCCTGAGATGATGAATGGGGACAGTAAGATACCTTCCATCCTTTTCCATCTTCTACCTTACCCATTTTACTCTTACATGTGTTAGAGGCTTCCCATCTTTCAAGTCTTAGTTTAGTCATTGCTTCTCAAGAAAGCCTTCCCTGACTGCCTGTCTCAGCCCCCAAGAATCTTTTGAGTGAACTTGTTCCATGGTGCCTTGTGGCATTCCCTTGTCATAGTACTAACTCCCTACAGTGTGCCTGACTGTTGATCTGCCTCAAGGCAAAAAGATGAAGAGTATAGCCAGAGGGGTCAACCGTGTTTCATCAAGCTCTGCTGCAGATAGGTAACAAGTTCAACACACCCTCTACTGCCTTCCCGAACTGGGCAATATCTATCTTGATTCTGCCATATTTGTGAGGATACAAGAGCAGATCTGTCTTATTCTGGTATTGGGTAAAATGGCCTTTGAGTGAAAGCTTAGTCAAGAAGTTAGCCTGAAGCCAGAGCCGTGGCTAGAGAGGAAAACAAGGCCAGGTTGCCAGCGGCTGGGCAGGCAGGACTTCGCTGGGCAGTGCAGAGAGCCCTCCGTTCCTGCCCAGCGCTTCACCCCTCCTGGCACATTCATTCAGCACCTCAGTCTGCAGACTGATATATTTTTGATGAGGGAGAAGTTAGGGAAATCCTGGAGAGTCAAAACAGACAGAAGACACAGTTCTTCTATCCTGAATCAATGGGACTCTTTGGGCTAGACCTTTGCCTTCCTGAAACCAGGGTCCAACCTGGTGCAGATCAATATTTGCTGATGCATAATTTCAGGGAGCAGTCTTGTGTTTTCTGTAGCAAGGTTGTGTTTTAATAAGATGACCAAGCACGACTTTATAAGGCAAACAAATGAAATAAAACCTTCCAGACGACCACTGGAAATGTTTCTTCTTTTTTTTTTTTTAACTCCAATACAGACCTTTCAGTGAAATGGCCTGACAGTTTTATGCGTTCCTTCCTGTTTAGCATGGCAGGGAGGGATGGAATTTGAGCTCGTTCTGTCTGAATTCAGGCCCACCATGACCTGTTGAAGTCACTTTCTCAAAATAAAGACAGACAAATAATAAACTTTAAAAAGTCATCCTAAACTAGGACTTCTTGGCATTTTTCTCTTCATCTGTAATTTTTTTTTTAATTTAGAGATTATAAAAATATAAAAACAATGAATTACAATTGCTGTTCCTTCCAGAACATGGGTTATTCTAGAAGTATGTATGAATGTGTATAACCTATTGGAACTGCGACTGTATGGGGTGGGGTGGTGGGGAGAGAATCATAGAGCCTCCAGGGGGAGTCAGTGTCACTAAAGAATAAGGTTTAAAGATTCTTCCTATTACTTAGCTAAAGAGAGAACTAAATAAGATGTTCTAGATTGGCCATAGCAAGCCCTATATATAAGAGTGCTCTAGGGTTTTTCAGCTAATCTGATGAATACTTATTGAAAGGATAGCTTTCCATTCATTTCTTTTTAATAAGCTGTATTTTTAGAGCAGATTTAGGTTCCCAGAAAAATTGAGCAGAAACTACACAGAATTCTCACGTACCTCCTACCCCGACACATGTGCAAGCTTACACCGCTCTCAACTTCTCCCACCAGAGTGGTGCATTTGCCACAATCAACGAACCTACACTGACACATCATCGTCACTGAGAGTCCATAATTTACATTAGGGTTCACTCTTGGTGTCGTATATTCTATGGGTTTTGACAAATGTATAATGACATGTATCTACCTTTGTAGTATCATACAGAATGTTTCACTGCCCTAAAAATCCCCTGTACCTGCCTATTCATTTCTTCTTCCCCTTTAACCCCCAGTAACTGCTGATCTTTTTTACTGCCTCCATAGTTTTTCCTTTTCTAGAGTGTCTTATAGTCGGACTCATACAGTATGTAATCTTTTCAGATTAGCATCTTTCACTTAGTAATATGCATTTCATATAGTTCCATTTATTTTCTTGGTTTGGTGGCTCATTTCTTTTTAGCTGTGAATTCTGTTGTCTGGATGTACCAGTTTATCCATTCACCTGATGAAGGGCATCTTATTCGCTTCCAAGTTTTGGCAATTCTGAATGAAGCTGCTATAAAACATCCATGTGAAGGTTTTTATGCGGACATAAATTTTCAACTCATCTGGGTAAATACCAAGAAGCACGTTGCTCGGTCATACAATGAGTCTGTTTAATCTCGTTAAAAAAAAATGCCAAACTGTCTTCCAAAGTGGCTGTACCATTTTACACTCCTATCAGCAGTGAATGGGAGTTCCTGTTGCTCCACATTCATGTCAGCATTTGGTGCTGTTAGTGTTTTGGGTTTTCACCATTCTAATAGGTATGTAATGGTATTTTCCTGTTTTTTTTTTTTTTTTTCCCATCCAATTTTGAGAGCTACCTCTTCAACGTGGGAGACAAGCATGGGATCCAGCCACCAGGAGCAACTGAGACTAGAGAAGGGGGACTGACTATGATGTTGGAGGTGGAGCAGTAGGCAGTCTTGGTCTAGAAGGTACCCCTGGGCTTGCTGAGTTTTTCCTAAAACACAGTCTAGAGCCCAGGGACCTAAAGGGAAGGTCAATTCCAAGTGATGGGAAAACTGGAAGAAACTGTGGATACTTTATAAATACACTCATTCCCTCAGCTCAGTAAAGCAATGTGTGACTTTACTGTGTCTGTGAAACCTGATGTGCATATTAGGTTAGAGTTGGTATTTGCAAAGCATGCATCAGCTCTCCACAGTTTTATAGTTGCATGACCAGTGGTCCTTTGCTCACCAGGATCTCAAACTATGTGTTCCCTCACCTTGCAGGTCGATTTTATCAATAGGCATCTCAGCTGAACTCTTGCTATACCATTCCAGTCACCAGGTGTAATCAGATTAAGAAACTAAGGTCAGGGCCAGTCTATAAAATCAAACTATGTGCCCCTCTCTGTCTCTGCTAATTATCCTGAGGTGCAAAATCCCTAGGCTGTCCTTCCACTGTGAGTGTGGTAATGGCCTTGAGCAAAGTAAATGTTACAGTGGAAAGAAAGAGGAACAGGGAAGGAAAGCTCTCATTTAGTCCATGTCAACACTCCTTCTTTCCTCTGGGCCATTGGCCCCTTGCAGAAAGGCTACCCTGCAAGCAGCTAACAGTCCATTCTTTTGTCCAGTCATGTACTGAACAGGCTCAGCTTTGACAGTAAGCTCATTTGTCCTTATAGTGTAGTATATTTTGAAATTTTACAATCTCTGTTGGCTCTGTACTCATTTATATGTCTATATAGACAGTCCTTATTTTGCAGGGTACCTTATTACAGAGACTTGTGCATATTGAAAGTTGGCCCTTGTTTCCATGTATCTGAGATTTGATCTGATTTAAAAGCTTCATACTTCACTGGGAAAATTGTCACCATCAGAAATAAACTTTCTCATCTTCTCATGTCTAAACCAACCCATAGGGCCTCCCTGGTGGCACAGTGGTGGAGAGTTCACCTGCCGATGCAGGGGATGTGGGTTCGTGCCCCGGTCCGGGAAGATCCCACATGCCGCGGAGCGGGTGGGCCTGTGAGCCATGGCCGCTGAGCCTGCGCGTCCGGAGCGTGTGCTTCGCAACGGGAGAGGCCACAACAGTGAGAGGCCCGTGTACCGCAAAATAAATAAATAAATAAATAAATAAATAAATAAACAAACAAACAAACCCATACTTGCATCCATCTATCATTGAGGAAGTGTCCCTTCCTCCCATTGGTCACAGCATCACCTGGACTCTCCATCCCACCCTGGGGGAAGAAAGAGATACTACTTCAAAACATCCTCCATTTAACACCTTCAGTGATTCACCACTTTTTATCTCTCATGCCTGTCACTTACCAGGACTTCACTCTCTTGGTTTTGAAACACTCGCTCTCCTGCTTTCCTTCTTGCCTCAGCCCATTCTTGTTTTGGTATCTTGGCTGCCTCCTTCTCCATCTGCCTCATTTGGAGGAACTCAAGATTTGTCTCAGGCTCATCTTTTCCATCTCTAACCTTTGTCCCCGAGTGATCTCATCGGTTCCCAGGAATGTGAGTTCTCCTGTGCTGATGACTCCCACATTTTCACTGGAGTCCACATCTCTCCCTTGAGCGCCTTACTTTCATGTTTCCATGTCTCCTGACATCTCCCTTTGGATGTGTCTTCGATTCTGCAACTTAACAGATCCCAGATGGAATTCTGGATTTTCCTCCTTCCATGTCTACCTTCTCAAACCCCTGTTCTTCTCCTTTCATGTAAAAAGCACTGCACTTTAGCAAATTAGTCAAGCCAAAATCTAGGAGTCCTTCCTTTCTGATAAACTAGAGATCACATATATTAGTAACCCTTATGGATGCTACTTTGAAAATATATCTGAAACTCTCTTCTTTACTTCATGTCCACGGCCACCCTCTGAGTCCAGGCTCCCAGTGTCTCTCACCTCCGTGAACACATCAGCCTCTAACTGGTTTCTCCACTTTCACTCTTGTGCCTCACCTTCTCCCCCCATGGCTGCCCCCACCACTCCTCAGGCAGCAGCAAAGGGGAAATTCTCAATGATAATCTGATAACGCCCTTCCCTTGCTTTTAAAATCCTACAATGGCTCTCCTTATGTTTAACATAAAATTCAGCCTTCCTCCCATGACCTAGACTATCTTGCCTCACCTTGCTTAGCCCCTCAGCCTTACTTCTTCCCACTCTTCCCTTCACTTGTTCAAATATCACTGGTATTATGTGGAAGGGAGGGAAGGAGGGAGGGAGGGAGGAAGGGAAGGAGGGAGGGAGGGAAGAGGGAAGATTTCTATTTTATGATAAAGAATTGAGGCCCAATGTAACACTAAGTAAATAGCAGAAATGAGATTCACCCTCAGCTCTGCTTTATTCCCTAGAGCTCTCCTCTTTGCACTACTCCATTTGGTGTAATACAAGGCAAATACCAAAAAAACCTCTGTCCTATATAAAATCAAGAGTGTATTTAGAGAAAAGGGAACTCTCCTGCACTGTTGGTGGGAATGTAAATTGATACAGCCACTATGGAGAACAGTATGGAGGTTCCTTAAAAAACTACAAATAGAACTACCATACGACCCAGCAATCCCACTACTGGGCATATACCCTGAGAAAACCATAATTCAAAAAGAGACATGTACTACAATGTTCATTGCAGCACTATTTACAATAGCCAGGTCATGGGAGCAACCTAAGTGTTCATCGACAGATGAATGGATAAAGAAGTAGCACATATATACAATGGAATATTACTCAGCCATAAAGAGAAATGAAACTGAGTTATTTGTAGTGAGGTGGATACACCTAGAGTCTGTCATACAGAGTGAAGTGAGTCAGAAAAAGAAAAACAAATATTGTATATTAATGCATATATATGGAATATAGAAAAATGGTATTGATGAACCTAGTGGCAGGGCAGGAATAGAGATGCAGATGTGAAGAACAGACTTGTGGACACAGGGGTGGAAGGGGAGGGTGGGACAAACTGAGAGAGCAGCATTGACGTGTGTAAAATAGACAGCTAGTGGGAAGCAGCCACATAGCACAGGGAGATCCGCTTGGTGCTTTGTGACCACCTAGAGGGGTGGGATAGGGAGGGTGGGAGGGAGTCTCAAGAGGGAGGAAATATGGGGATATAAGTATACGTATAGCTGATTCACCTTGTTGTACAGCAAAAACTAACACAATACTGTAAAGCAATTATAATCTAATAAAGTTGTAAAAAAAAAAGTGTATTTAAGGAATTCATGTGATTTGACAAAGGAAAAATAGTTCCGAGTTCAGAGAGGCCTATCAGTTACTCACTGTGGAATAGTTAGCATACTTATGAACCTCAGTTTCTTCAGCTATAGAATGGACATAATAGATAATGGACTTCATAGCATGGGTGTAATGATTAAACGATAATGTGTTGGCATGCTTACTTAGCATGTCGTGGTATGAAAAAGCTGCTAGTTTCCCCCTCTCCCTGACTTCTCCTGTTTTCAAAAACACTTTATATGTGTTTCATATAAAATCTATGACTCTCTTTGCCCAGTGATAGAACAGACAGTACCTCCATTACAGCCACCATCACCAGCCCCTTTCAGCAAGCACCAGCTCTGTGCCAGGCGCTGCAATGGGTGCTTGACATACGTCATTTCCTGTAGCCTCCCAATACCTGAATCTGGGTTTCCTGGAAACTTTGGGAAGGTGTTTCTTCAAGACAATTTTCCATAGTCAAGCACATTTCATAAATGTAGAAATTACATATTCCTCGTGGAAAGTTATAATATGTAACTTTAACTAGAAAATTAAAGATCTTGAGCAGTCTGGTATAAACAGTGTTTCATTAACTTACATATCATGGTGGAAATCATCCCTCCATGACTAGCATTGTGTTTGTTTGTTTGATGTTTGTGCTTAGCAACTGCTTACATTCTGCAGCCCTAATGTTCTTTGGGACACATACTTTGACTCTGTGCACTAGAGTCCTGCTCATGCTGCTTAAGATAAAATGTGAGTTTGGTAAAATTTTGCTTTCCAGACAACATTACCTTCTTTTCTGCTTTCACCGTTGGGTGTTATTCATTGTTATCTTCTCTATTCATTTACGACTGTGACGGGTTGGTTTTCCTCTGCTATGAAACCTATTTCCTCCTTCTCTCATCACAGATCAGTCTGCTGCTCGTTATAAAAGTCAGCATTTCTACCGAGTGTGGGAAAAAAAGAAAATCTGATAAAGAGAGAGGGAAGGGGGGGAGGAAGGGAGGGAGAAAGCTGGAGAAAAAAGAGAGAGAAAGGGAAGAAGAGAGAGAGGGAGAAAGAAAGAGGGAGAAAGAGGGAGAAAAAGGGAGAAAAAAGAGGGAGAGAGGGAATAATCTGTATAGAATTTTGGGGGAACACTTTGGGAGACGATGACTTTTAGTCTAAATTATGTTAAATAGGTTTATTTTTGTTAGAATTTTAAGCATCAAGTGTGAAAACAACAATGATTTATAGAGTAGTAATATTTTCTTTAAAACTTATTTTTCCTTGTGATACTATTTAAAAACTTTTTCAAAATTTGTTCACTTTTATGTAGGATCTAATCATGTCTCAAGGCAGGAATTGCTAGGGTTAAAATATAATAAAAGGGAACAATGAAATAGTATAATTTTTAAGGAACTCTATAGGACAAGGATCTTATCCTATTTTTATTTGAATACAGCAAAATCATGACAGTATCTGGTGCAGAGTAGGTATTCAATACATATTCAATAAATAAATGAACTTCGGTGCCATAAGGTAGGGTCATATGTCCTAAAACCACAACTGACATAAATATGCTTAAAAAGTTCTCTAATACCCCAGTTTTTCATCTATTTTAGAACTGGGCTTGGGTTCTTTTAGATTCGGTTGTTACTATTAAGAGTGTCCAAAGGTAGTCAATTAAATTATTATGCTTTTTATCTCTTTAAAAAAGGGTCAGAATTTTGTTCTGACAATTTTTGGAAGGATGGTTGTCATTAAGCAGATTTAAATTACTATTACATTTGCACAGATGTCAAGGTATTGTCTTAGGTCATTCAGGCTGCTATAAAAAAAAAATACCATAGACTAGATCTCTTAAACAACAAAGATTGATTTCTCACAGTTCTGGAGGCTGGGAAGTCCAAGATCAAGGCTCCAGCAGATTTGGTGTTGTGTGAGGGTCAGCTTCCTGCATCATAGACCACTGTCTTCTCATTGTAACCTCACATGGTGGAAAGAGAAATGAAGCCACTAATCCCACAAGACTCCACCCTCATGATCTCATCACCCCAAAGCCCCACCTCCTAATACCATCTCATTTGGGGTTAGGATTCAATATATGAATTTGGGGGGTATATAAACCTTCAGTCCATAGCAAGATGTTTGGTTTTGTTATCAAAGACAAAACTCTCTCACATTTCTTCATGTTTTCTTGGGATTCTTTACCTTGTCCTTACCTTCTTAGGGTTTCTTTATCTCCTCTCATAATTATGTAAGTGCTAAGATTTATTTTGTCTGTACTTCCCAGGAACTATTAGAGAGAATGGCTGAAGTAAGAAATTACTAGACAATGTGTTCAGTGAAGATCATTTAATTCCTTAGGAAAAAAAACCCATATGAATTAAGTTACTTTTATAACAAGCACAGTACTGGGTTGTGGGGGATTGTGGTCAGCCTGGGCTGAGGTACTATTCAGCCACACCTGAGTAGTGACTCTGTTTTCTCCCCAAGATGAAGTTTTTCTTTTTTGGCATAGAACTTAGTTCAAGAATGAGGCAGGGGAACTGGTTGCAGTACACAAAATAATGTAACCGTGAATGCGGAAGTTCTTCCAAGATGAAGGTGTAAATACAAAGAGGAAAAGGCCAGGCATGGCACTTCCTCGCTTGCAAATATAAGTAATGATTACATGCCCTCTTCAGGAGCAATAGGGGCAAAAGAAAGTGTGTTCAGATACGCTACATCTGCCTTGGTGGTGAGACCAGCCGACTTCTGATAAGACTTATCATCTTCAGCTGAATGCATTGGAAACTTCACCTAATGTGTGTCTGTGGCAGCAGCGGGGGCTGTCTGTGTGTGTTCATGTGTATGGTCTCTTTGCACCAATTTGTGACCCATGAAATACAGCAAAATAAAATTCAAACACTAAGTCTAAGAAGTGTATTTGGCAGGGCAGTTTGCTACTGCATACACAGGTGACATTAACAAAATGCTAACCAGTCATTATAAGAGGTCTGTATCATGCAAATAATTTCTGATTGAACTGAAGAGTCACAGAGTGCCAGGGGTGCTTAAGTCATCCGCTTTCAAACATGAGCTTGCCCTCCCCAGCCTGGGAGTGGAAACCGTACCAGCTGTGGCCACAGCTCCTTTCACTGTTGAGGATTTATATGTTAAAAGTCTTCTTTATGTCAAGCGCCATCTCTATCTCTATCTATGCAACTTCCATCACCCTCTGCCCTTTGGGGAGACAAAGAACAAATTCAATGCCTGTTCTCTATGACAGCCAGCCATTCAATTATTCATTCACTCATTCAACAGACCTTTATTGAGTTGCAGCCATATGCAGGCACTGAGAATGCAAAGGTCAAAAATACCAAACCATGTTTCCAAGAATGCCCCAGTCTTTGATCTGTTACAGCCTTTTGGAGTTTCTACTCTATAGGGTATCACCTCTTGTTCCTTTGGTCATCCCTCATGTGTCTCCATGCTAGGCTTCCTTGCTATTCCTCTCTTTTGAATGAGTTGGAGTTTATCAAAGTTCTTCAAAGGGCGGGCCCCTCAGCTGCAAACAACTCCATAGGATTTGCTTGACCAGAGCAGAGGACACGGACCCTGACATCTCTCCCTCTGGGAGCTCTGATGAGATGATGCAATCAAAGGCATTTGTCAATCACATCACACATGACAGCAGTGATTTTCCTTTTCGATTTATTGAATTAAATCCAAAATCATCATCCTGACTTCAAGGCCCTGCCCTACCTAGCTGTATTATTTTATCCACCACTACTCCCCAGTATGAACTTGTGGTGTGTTTTCTTTCCTCTCTGTCTTTGCCCGTTTGTTCCTCTTCCTAGAATACCCCCATGGTGGTCTGTTTCAAAGCTAAATGTTTTAAAAGGGTCATCATTGATGCTTTTCTTGTCGTTGTTGTTCCTGAAACATTCTCAGTCATCCCCTGCTCTGCGGGAGGTCTAGAAGAGTGCTTGCCAAATTAGTTGGAGGCCTGTTGTGGACCAGACATGGCTAGGTATTGAATAATATATATGTCATCGGAATATAGCTCAGAGTTCGCACTTACAACTGATTGATCCTCACAGTAACTGCATGAGAAAAGAACTAACTGATAACTTTTACTAATACAGTTAATAAAACCAGGGTCCCCATTGCTTTCTTACTCTGTATCTGTTGATGCTTGTACTGCCTGAGTTTTATAGGAATTATTATACCATATCATTTATATTGCTACGAGAACTTTCCTATTTTCACACCCGATTCTAGAGTTCCTCTTAGAGAGGCAGCTGTCTCTATTTAGGAAAACATGCTACTAACATTGCTTTAGGGGAAGATATGAAAGCATACTCTAGAAGCCAGTGAAAGAAAGAAAAACAACTTAAAGGGGTTAAGGAGAATTAGGGCCTAAAGAGTAAGCAGGAGAGAGAAGAGAGGGAAGGGGAGACAGAGAATGATGGGCAAGTGGGGAAATGGAGAACAGTGAACAGAGAAAAGTGGCCGAAGGACTTCTGAGCACAGGAATCACTTCAATTCTACGATCAAGTTCTTTGCTGTTGGATTTTGTGGTCTAACACTCATTGCCACAAACCTTCAGTGAAGTCTGCCACCTTCGAAGATGCCTTGGTGTGAGTGATGTTTCAGGTGAAATCAAGCACAGGGGACTCTACTGACCATCTAGGTGGTGCAGGGCAGAAGAATGGTGGTGAGATAGAAAGTTCTGCAAGAAAGTACCAGAATCAGAAATTCGCCTCAGAATACAAACCCCAGGGAATTAGTCCCATTTTATGGGAACTCTAAAAGGATGGAATAACCCCAGCCAACATGTGGGTTACATTTACATTTGTGCCTGCTAACTAGACATGAGGCAGCTTGAGTGCAAAGGCTGTGGTTTCAATTTTGCCGTCCCTCTGGCCTCACACTCAGATTTCCTCATTGCCTGCTTTATTTTCAGTTTCACATTTTACACTTAGCAGCTTTTGAGCTGTTATTCAAATGTTTACCATTTCCAGGGAAATTTCTCATTTGCTACATGTCTAAAGTTTAAGGCCACCTTTTTGAGTATATTGTTTACACAAATACAGTATGTTTTTCATTAGTAACTGTGAAAAACACCCAAATATGCCATTTCAATCAACTCTGATTTTCTTGTTATTTTATGTCACTTAGATTAACATCAGTATTATTTCTCCTTGTTCAACCACGGAATTCAGACATATATTTTATATGGAGGCTAACCTGAAATTTCTTCCCATTTAGATCTTCTTAGAAGTGATATTAATTTAGGAAAAACAGTAGCAATAAAAACCTACTTCACAAGTTGAGGGGTGAGTTAGGAATATATTGTAGGGTTGCAGTACATAATATTATGCTCTGTGATCTGTTTCATTGTCAACCTGAATTTATTAAGATTAACTTTGGGAATTAGTTTACTATCTACTCTTCATAGCTGTTAGAATGACTGTAGTATGCCTGTGGACAATGTAAAAGTGGAATTAATTTCTTTATTTATTATTATCAGATATTTTGACTGTAATGTTTGAATAGAAAAAATAAAATATAGTGAAAGCACTGAATTGGTAAAATTTAAGGTAAGCCAAATTTATCAACACTTTCCATGGAGAAAGGATGACAAAATTTGCAATTCATGAATTTAACTCTGTTTTCCTTACAGAAATAACTTACATTTGTATCTGCATGCATCATTATTATATTTATATCCGACTTAACACTAACCAGAATACTGGTTAGTGATCGGTTGGTTAGAACAGTGGGCTATGAATCATGAACACTTATGTCTGGCTGTGACCCTGCCACTAACCAGCTGAATGAATCTGAACACCTTTTAGATCTTAGTTTCCTTACTTGCAAAATGAGAAGGGGTTTTGCAGCCTCTCTCAGCGCTAATAACAGTTATAATTCTCAATGATAATTCCTCATGGGAATTAAAGTTATTTTCCAAATTTAAAAAACCCATCATGGTGAGGATTCCAGTTAAAGGAAATATTTCTGAGCTTGCTGATAAAATATTGAAGGACTAAACCAAGAAGTTTTGCTGATTACAAAAGTAGACTTCACTAGTTCCAGTGGTGTTTTATTTTCAGTGGGTCAAATATATCACCGTAAAAGTGGACTTTTAATGCTTGACTGTTGGGCACAGCATCATCTGTGAAGGGTATTTATTTATTTATTCATTTGGGTTATTTTTAATTTACACCGAAAAACAAGGTTTCAACTGCAAGGAGGACCACAGAGAAAACGGAACAAAGCTCCTGGTCCAGTGGAGGCATCGTTCTTTGTCTTCTGCTTTGGTCCTCAAACACTCTTTCCTCTGTGGTGGGATTTTCTTTTTGGCACCTCATCCCTTTTTATTCCCAAGTGCCTTATTCTTCTCTTTAGGGTTTAAAGAAAATTATCCAATTTCATCTTGTCTGGCCAACTTGCCGGGATAGTTTTCCTAGAATAATTGCCTGGACAGTCACTCCATTGTGGTGTGGTTCCTTCAGAAAGATCCCTTTAGAAGCTTCCACTGGGAAGGAGCCCATTTCTCAAAGACAAAGGACAAAAATAGCCAGTGAGTGGATCTCCTGGAAGATTTGTGTTTTCCAAAAGAAAACACAAATCTGTGTTTTCCAATTTATCTATCCAAATAGATAAATTCTGAAGTTTAAGAAAGGAGGTGAAAGGATAATGGGTTGAGAATGGGTACACTTTATCTTGAAATACATAATCTGGGATTTAAATGAAAATGTTAGCATATGAAAGCTTAAAACGATTTTTTAAAATGATGCATTTTGGCTTTCATATTGATTGCTTCTTTGCTTTTCAAAATTTAGTGAAGTAATATATTTATATGACACAAACCTTGCTCTTAATATTTAGAGTGAGAATAAGTCCATAGAGGACTACTAGACAAGGATGCATTTGTATAAATTAGAGTTTAAGCATGGAAAGAAGTGATGAGAATAAGGCCTTTATTATTGTATGTTCACTATATGAGAGCCAACTTCCAAGATAGCATGAAGATTTAATTTTTATACCCCTAGCTCCATTCTAACCAGTGGCCCAGTGCATTGATTCTGCGCATCCAAGAGGGGAAAAGCAATGCCAAAGATTTGATCATTAATGACAGGCAACATGGCTAATTTGGGGCCCAAAGGTATTTTTATACAATATCAAATTTGAGCATAAATTACCTGATCAATTGCCTCAGACTTTCACTCTTCTTTGTTTGTGTGCACTTAGTCATCGATTTAACTATGTGTTCTCTTTTCTTCCTGTAACTATGAGATCTTTCCTCTCCAGAGACTTCAGGAAAAATTTTGGATATTCAGACGGTTCAGATTAGTACTTGAACATCTGTATCATATCCAGGTTGATTCTCAGGGCTCTTAAGGAAGCATGTGAATTTTGTGGTGGAAGGGAGCATAATTTTTGGTCCACTGAGGGGTTGAGACCCCTCAGAATCAGTTCTTGAATCTTGACCCCTTGAATCTTGACCCCTCAGAATCAGACCCCCCCTGAATCAGTTCTTGAGTTGCTTTGTTCCTTTTGATCCTGATAGTTGGAACATATTAGCAGCATCAACTGAAGGTAGTATGGTACCAAACCAAGAGTTAAATTTTCAGGTCTGGGTGGAGCTAATGTGCCCATCTAATGTGAATTTTAATTCATTGTTGTCATGCAGTAGGCCGGCTTTGTAGGATATGAAAAAGAAAAGATATGTAAAACAAAATAATTGTGGATTAGTCATGACTCCTTTGATTGCGAATGTCAGAAACATAACCTGAACTAGTTTACACCAAAGAAAAGTTTATTAGAATCGTACTTGGTTCTTTAGCAATTGAAAGAAACAATTAAAGGAAGAGAATTAATGAATTGTGAGACAGGTAGAGACACAACTGGATCATCTGAGAGTCAAGAGCAATTAGAAGCAGGAACTTCACTTCTCAGGATATCTGTTACAACTTCTTGTCTCTGCATCACTCTGCACCTTAGTCTTGTTCTCTCCTTTGAAAGACCAGCCTCATCTACATGAAGCAGAAATACCAGGCTCCTCTACATGAAACAGAAAGACCAGCCTAATCTACATGATGCAGAGCATGGATGTCAATTGCTTCAAAGCTTCCTGGTTTACTGTTCCTACCACTAGTGCAGGAACTTCCTCAGTTCTAAGTAAAAAAGAAAAACCTATACAAGAACTCTCAATTGCCAAGTGTGGATTATGTACCCTCTCTCTCTCTATGGGATCTTTTATGAAGGTGGTAGCTGATGCTGAATCTGCAGCTGATCTTAGGGCACTGGCCTTTTAGCAGCTTGTGTTTTATTAGCCACATTAGGGTAGCCAACAAGGAGTTAGTCCTGTGGGAAAGGTGGGCAATGGAAATGAGACACATACTCAGTGAGAGGTTAGAGGAGCAGGAAAAAAAATTCCTATTAAAAAAGAGATGGCAAAGGAATTTAATAATCTAAGCCTGAGCACTGATGAAAAAAGTCTCCCTTTAGAAATAGTAACCAGTGGTCTATGCTGATACAGTTTCAGTGATTGAATTTATATTTCCTTCATGGTTTAGGAAACTCAGTCTAAGAAACTAACCTAAAACTATCCTCTGGGTTTCTAGTGTCCTGGATATCTTGACAGAAGCAAAAACAAATCTTCCCTTGTTGGATACACAAACCAGGTCTTGCAAGGTTCCCACAGATAGAGCACAGCTAAACATGAACTCATGATCCAAAATTACAGATCATCTGAGGAAACTGCCAAATAACAAAGGCAAAGAGAAGATCTTAAAAGCACTAAGAAAAAAAATTAATTTTAAGGGAAAGATAATTAGTGTCATATCAAATTTCTCAAAAACACCAATAAAGACAGAAGACATTAAAATAATATTGTAAAAGTGGTGAGAGGAAATAAATGTCAAACCTGATTTATATATCAGGTTCGACCGCAACTCAAGAGGAGGGAAGAAAGTTATCTAAAAGGAAGGTATGAGACTCAAGCAGAAATGATAGACAAATGGGAAAATCTAATTAAATGTGTAACTCTAAATTAATAAACTAAATTGTATATGTTTACATATATATGCTTATACATACATATAAAAACAATGAAAATGTCTCATATGGGTAATAAAATAGTTATTATATAATTAAAATGCTGGGCAGGGATAACGTAAATTGGGAGGATGACAACAAAATTTAAACATTTTAAAGACCATGTATTGTTTAAGAAGAGGGTAGATATATAGATAAACATCACAGTTTGTTTTAATTTATCTTAAATATTAAAACTAAGTACCAAAAGAATAGAAATAGAATATTTAATAGAATAATATAGAGTGTATCTTTCCTACTTATTAGAGGAAACTTTAGAGGAGGGCAAAAAAGAAGAAAGAAAGAAGCATAAATGAAATAGTCCAGTGTAAAATACAATCCTAATTCTAAGAATCAGTCTAATACAAGAATATTAACAATCTCAAAAATGTAAATAAATTAAACTTACCAATTAAATTTGGAGATTTTTCAGATTCAACAAAAGTATATTTCTGCTATTCATTATTTGCAAGTAAAACATGGGATTGTAAATAAAACATGGGATATAGAAATATTGGCTATAAAGAATAGAAAAATATATAGCAGTCATATACTCACCAAAGAAGCTCATATGGATCCTTTAATATTAAACAAAATAATCAGGAAAACAAAAGCATTATTAGAGCTACAAAATTTACAAGTGTTTTAATTTATCAGGAAGATCTTTATTGGAGTATAATTGCTTTACAATAGTGTGTTAGTTTCTGCTTTATAACAAAGTGAATCAGTTATACATATACATATGTTCCCATATCTCTTCCCTCTTGTGTCTCCCTCCCTCCCAACTTCACCATCACACCCCTCTAGGTGGTCACAGGGCACCAAGCTGATCTCCCTGTGCTATGCGGCTGCTTCCCACTAGCTATCTATTTTACGTTTGGTAGTGTATATATGTCCATGCCACTCTCTCACTTTGTCCCAGCTTACCCTTCCCCCTCCCCGTATCCTCAAGTCCATTCTCCAGTAGGTCTGTGTCTTCATTCCCGTCTACCCCTAGGTTCTTCATGACATTTTTTTTTCTTAGATTCCATATATATGTGTTAGCATACGGTATTTGTCTTTCTCTTTCTGACTTACTTCACTCTGTATGACAGACTCTAGGTCCATCCACCTCACTACAAATAACTCAGTTTCGTTTCTTTTTATGGCTGAGTAATATTCCATTGTATATATTTGCCACATCTTCTTTATCCATTCATCCGATGATGGACACTTAGGTTGGTTCCATGTCCTGGCTATTGTAAATAGAGCTGCAATGAACATTTTTGTACATGACTCTTTTTGAATTATGGTTTTCTCAGGGTATATGCCCAGTCGTGGGATTGCTGAGTCATATGGTAGTTCGATTTGTAGTTTTCTAAGGAACCTCCATACTGTTCTCCATAGTGGCTGTACCAATTCACATTCCCACCAGCAGTACAAGAGTCTTCCCTTTTCTCCACACCCTCTCCAGCATTTATTGTTTCTAGATTTTTTGATGATGGCCATTCTGACTGGTGTGAGATGATATCTCATTGTAGTTTTGATTTGCATTTCTCTAATGATTAATGATGTAGAGGATTCTTCCATGTGTTTGTTGAAAATCTGTATATCTTCTTTGGAGAAATGTCTATTTAGGTCTTCTGCCCATTTTTGGATTGGGTTGTTTGTTTTTTTGTTATTGAGCTGTATGAGCTGCTTGTAAATTTTGGAGATTAATCCTTTGTCTGTTGTTTCATTTGCAAATATTTTCTCCCATTCTGAGGGTTGTCTTTTGGTCTTGTTTATGGTTTCCTTTGCTGTGCAAAAGCTTTTAAGTTTCATTAGGTCCCATTTGTTCATTTTTATTTTTATTTCCATTTCTCTAGGAGGTGGGTCAAAAAGGATCTTGCTGTGATTTATGTCATAGAGTGTGCTGCCTATGTTTTCCTCTAAGAGTTTGATAGTTTCTGGCTTTACATTTAGGTCTTTAATCCATTTTGAGCTTATTTTTGTGTATGGTGCTGGGAGTGTTCTAATCTCATACTTTTACATGTACCTGTCCAGTTTTCCCAGCACCACTTATTGAAGAGGCTGTCCTTTCTCCACTGTACATTCCTGCCTCCTTTATCAAAGATAAGGTGACCATATGTGCCTGGGTTTATCTCTGGGCTTTCTATCCTGTTCTATTGATCTATATTTGTTTTTGTGCCAGTACCATACTGTCTTGATTACTGTAGCTTTGTAGTATTGTCTGAAGTCAGGGAGCATGATTCCTACAGCTCCATTTTTCTTCTCAAAATTGCTTTGGCTATTCGGGGTCTTTTGTGTTTCCATACAAATTGTGAAATTTTTTGTTCTAGTTCTGTGAAAAAATTCCAGTGGTAGTTGCATAGGGATTGCATTGAATCTGTAGATTGCTTTGGGTAGTACAGTCATTTTCACAATGTTGATTCTTCCAATCCAATAACATGGTATATCTCTCCATCTGTTTGTATCATCTTTAATTTCTTTCATCAGTGTCTTATAATTTTCTGCATACATCCTTAGGTAGGTTTATTCCTAGATACTTTATTCTTTTTGTTGCAATGGTAAATGGGAGTGTTTTCTTAATTTCACTTTCAGATTTTTCATCATTATTGTAAAGGAATGCCAGAGATTTCTGTGCATTAATTTTGTATCCTGATACTTTACCAAATTCATTGATTAGCTCTAGTAGTTTTCTGGTAGCATCTTTAGGATTCTCTATGTATAGTATCATGTGATCTGCAAACAGTGACAGCTTTACTGCTTCTTTTCCGATTTGGATTCCTTTTATTTCCTTTTCTTCTCCAATTGCTGTGGCTAAAACTTCCAAAACTATGTTGAATAAGAGTGGTGAGAGTGGACAACCTTCTCTTGTTCCTGATCTTAGTGGAAATGGTTTCAGTTTTTCACCATTGAGGATGATCTTGGCTGTGGGTTTGTCATATATGGCCTTTATTATGTTGAAGAAAGTTCCCTCTATGCCTACTTTCTGCAGGGTTTTTATCATAAATGGGTGTTGAATTTTGTCGAAAGCTTTCTCTGCATCTATTGCGATGATCATATGGTTTTTCTCCTTCAATTTGTTAATATGGTGTATCACGTTGATTGCGTATATTGAAGAATCCTTGCATTCCTGGAATAAACCCCACTTGATCATGGTGTATGATCCTTTTAATGTGCGTTGGATTCTGTTTGCTAGTATTTTGTTGAGGATTTTTGCATCTATGTTCATCAGTGATATTGGCCTGTAGTTTTCTTTCTTTGTGACATCTTTGTCTGGTTTTGGTATCAGGGTGATGGTGGCCTCGTAGAATGAGTTTGGGAGTGTTCCTCTCTCTGCTATATTTTGGAAGAAGTTTGAGAAGGACAGGTGTTAGCTCTTCTCTAGATGTTTGATAGAATTTGCCCGTGAAGCCATCTGGTCCTGGGCTTTTGTTTGTTGGAAGATTTTTAATCACAGTTTCAATTTCAGTGCTTGTGATTGGTCTGTTCATATTTTCTATTCCTTCCTGGTTCAATCTCAGAAGGTTGTGCATTTCTAAGAATTTGTCAATTTCTTCCAGGCTGTCCATTTTATTGGCATATAGCTGCTTGTAGTAATCTCTCATGATCTTTTGTATTTCTGCAGTGACAGTTGTGACTTCTCCTTTTTCATTTCTAATTCTATTAATTTGAGTCTTCTCCCTATTTTTTCTTGATGAGTCTGGCTAATATTTTATCAATTTTGTTTATCTTCTCAAAGAACCAGCTTTTAGTTTTATTGATCTTTGCTATCGTTTCCTTCATTTATTTTTCATTTATTTCTGATCTGATCTTTATGATTTCTTTCCTTCTGCTAACTTTGGGTTTTTTTTGTTCTTCTTTCTCTAATTGCTTTAGGTGCAAGATTAGGTTGTTTATTTGAGATGTTTCATGTTTCTTAAGGTAGGATTTTATTGCTAAAAACTTCCCTCTTAGAACTGCTTTTGCTGCATCCTATAGGTTTTGGGTTGTCGTATCTCCATTGTAATTTGTTTCTAGGTATTTTTTGATTTCCTCTTTGATTTCTTCAGTGATCACTTTGTTATTAAGTCGTGTATTGTTTAGCCCCCATGTGTTTCTATTTTTTACAGATCTTTTCCTGTAATTGATATCTAGTCTCATAGCGTTGTGGTCGGAAAACATACTTGATACAATTTCAATTTTCTTAAATTTACCAAGGCTTGATTTGTGACCCAAGATATGATCTATCCTGGAGAATGTTCCATGAGCACTTGAGAAAAATGTGTATTCTGTTGTTTTTGGGTGGAATGTCCTATAAATATCAATTAAGTCCATCTTGTTTAATGTATCATTTAAAGCTTGTGTTTCCTTATTTATTTTCATTTTGGATGATCTGTCCATTGGTGAAAGTGGGGTGTTAAAGTCCCCTACTATGAATGTGTTACTGTCGATTTCCCCTTTTATGGCTGTTAGTATTTGCCTTATGTATTGAGGTGCTCCTATGTTGGGTGCATAAATATTTACAATTGCTATATCTTCTTCTTGGATCGATCCCTTGATCATTATGTAGTGTCCTTCTTTATCTCTTGTAATAATCTTTATTTTAAAGTCTATTTTGTCTGATATGAGAATTGCTACTCCAGCTTTCTTTTTTTTTTTTTTCTTTTTGTGGTACGCAGGACCCTTACTGTTGTGGCCTCTCCTGTTGCAGAGCACAGGCTCCGGACGTGCAGGCTCAGAGGCCATGGCTCACGGGCCCAGCCACTCCACGGCCTGTGGGATCTTCCCAGACTGGGGCACGAACCCGTGTCCCCTGCATTGGCAAGTGGACTCTCAACCACTGTGCCACCAGGGAAGCCCCTCCAGCTTTCTTTTGATTTCCATTTGCATGGAATATCTTTTTCCATCCCCTACTTTCAGTCTGTATGTGTTCCTAGGTCTGAAGTGGGTCTCTTGTACACAGCATATATATGGGTCTTGTTTTTGTATCCATTCAGCCAATCTGTATCTTTTGGTGGGAGCATTTAATCCATTTACATTTAAGGTAATTATCGATACGTATGTCCTATTCCCATTTTCTTAATTGTTTTGGGTTTGTTATTGTAGGCCTTTTCCTTCTCTTGTGTTTCTTGCCTAGAGAAGTTCCTTTAGCATTTGTTGTAAAGCTGGTTTGGTGGTGCTGAACTCTCTCAGCTTTTCCTTGTCTGTAAAGCTTTCAATTTCTCCATCAAATCTGAATGAGATCCTTGCTGGGTAGAGTAATCTTGGTTGTAGGTTTTTCTCCTTCATCACTTTAAATATGTCCTGCCACTCCCTTCTGGCTTGCAGAGTTTCTGCTGAAAGTTCAGGTGTTAACCTTATGGGGATTCCCTTGTGTGTTATTTGTTGTTTTTCCCTTGCTGCTTTTAATATGTTTTCTTTGTATTTAATTTTTGACAGTTTGATTAATATCTGTCTTGGCATATTTCTCCTTGGATTTATCCTGAATGAGACTCTCTGTGCTTCCTGGACTTAATTAACAATTTCCTTTCCCATATTAGGGAAGTTTTCAACTATAATCTCTTCAAATATTTTCTCAGTCCCTTTCTTTTTCTCTTCTTCTTCTGGAACCCCTATAATTCGAATGTTGGTCCATTTAATGTTGTCCCAGAGGTCTCTGAGACTGTCCTCAGTTGTTTTCATTCTTTTTTCTTTATTCTGCTCTGCACGTAGTTATTTCCACTATTTTATCTTCCAGGTCACTTATCCGTTCTTCTGCCTCAGTTATTCTCCTATTGATCCCATCTAGAGTACTTTTAATTTCATTTATTGTGTTGTTCATCGTTGCTTGTTTCATCTTTAGTTCTTCTAGGTCCTTGTTAAATGTTTCTTGCATTTTGTCTATTCTATTTCCAAGATTTTGGATCATCTTTACTATCATTATTCTGAATTCTTTTTCAGGTAGACTGCCTATTTCCTCTTCATTTGTTAGGTCTGGTGGGTTTTTATCTTACTCCTTCATGTGCTGTGTGTTTTTCTGTATTCTCATTTTGCTTATCTTACTGTGTTTGGGGTCTCCTTTTTGCAGGCTGCAGGTTCTTAGTTCCTGTTGTTTTTGGTGTCTGTCCCCAGTGGCTAAAGTTGTTTCAGTGGGTTGTGTAGGCTTCCTGATGGAGGGGACTAGTGCCTGTGTTCTCGTGGATGAGGCTGGATCTTGTCTTTCTGGTGGGCAGGTCCACGTCTGCTGTTGTGTTTTGGGGTGTCTGTGGACTCTGCTAATGGGTGGGGTTGTGTTCCTTTCTTGCTAGTTGTTTGGCATATGGTGTCCAGCACTGTAGCTTGCTGGTCGTTGAGTGAAGCCGGGTGTTGGTGTTGAGATGGAGATCTCTGGGAGATTTTCGCCATTTGATATTATGTGGAGCTGGGAGGTCTCTTGTGGACCAGTGTCCTGAAATTGGCTCTCCCACATCAGAGGCACAGCACTGACTCCTGGCTGCAGCACCAAGAGCCTTTCATCCACACGGCTCAGAATAAATGGGAGAAAAAGGAAAGAAGGAAAGAAAGAAAGAAAGAAAGAGAGAGAGAGAGAAAGAAAGAAAGACGGAGGGAGGGAGGGAGGGAAGGAAGGAAAGAAAGAAAGAAAGATGGAGGGAGGGAGGGAGGGAAGGAAGGAAAGAAAGAAAGAAAGAAGATAAAATAAAATAAAGTTATTAAAATAAAAAATAATTATTAAGAAAAAAAATTTTTTTAAAGAAAAAAAGAAAAACGGACAGATAGAACCCTAGGACAAATGGTGGAAGCAAAGCTGTACAGAGAAAATCTCACACAGAAGCATACACCTACACACTCAGAAAAAGAGGAAAAGGGGAAAAAATCATAAATCTTGCTCTCAAAGTCCACCTCCTCAATTTGGGATGATTCATTGTCTCTTCAGGTATTCCACAGATGCAGGTACATAAAGTTGATTGTGGAGCTTTAATCCGCTGCTCCTGAGGCTGCTGGGAGAGATTTCCCTTTCTCTTCTTTGTTCGCACAGCTCCCGGGGCTCCACTTTGGATTTGGCCCTGCCTCTGCGTGTAGGTCGCCTGAGGGCGTCTGTTCTTCGCTCAGACAGGACGGGGTTGAAGGAGCAGCTGATTCGGTGGCTCTGGCTCACTCAGGCCGGGGGCGGGGGGCGGGGGGTGGGGAGAGGCACGGCGTGAGGGGCGGGCCTGTGGCGGCAGAGGCCGGCATGACGTTGCACCAGCCTGAGGCGCGCCGTGCGTTCTCCCAGGTAAGTTGTCCCGGGATGATGGGACCCTGGCAGTGGCGGGCTGCACAGGCTCCCCGGAAGGGGGGTGTGGACAGTGACCTGTGCTTGCACACAGGCTTCTTGGTGGCGGCAGCAGCAGCCTTAGCGTCTCGTGCCCGTCTCTGGGGTCCGCGCTGATAACCGTGGCTCGCGCCTGTCTCTGGAGCTCCTTTAAGCAGCGCTCTTAATCCCCTCCCCTCGCTCACTAGGCAACAAAGAGGGAAGAAAACGTCTCTTGCGTCTTTGGCAGGTCCAGACTTTTTCCCGGGCTCCCTCCTGACTAGCCGTGGTGCACTAAACCCCTGCAGGCTGTGTTCACGCCGCCAACCCCAGTCCTCTCCCGGCGCTCCAACCGAAGCTGGAGCCCCAGCTCCCGGCCCCGCCCGCCCCGGCGGGTGAGCAGACAAGCCTCTCAGGCTCGTGAGTGCCGGTCGGCATCGATCCTCTGTGCGGGAATCTCCCCGCTTTGCCTTCCGCACTCCTGTGGCTGCGCTCTCCTCCGCGGCTTCGAAGCTTCCCCCCTCCGCCACCCGCAGTCTCCGCCTGCGAAGGGGCTTCCTAGTGTGTGGAAACTTTCGTCCTTCACAGCTCCCTCCCACTGGTGCAGGTCCTGTCCCTATTCTTTTGTCTCTATTTATTCTTTTTTCTTTTGCCCTACCCAGGTACGTGGGGAGTTTCTTGCCTTTTGGGGGGTCTGAGGTCTTCCGCCATTGTTCAGTAGGTGTTCTGTAGGAGTTGTTCCACGTGTAGATGTATTTCTGGTGTATCTGTGGGGAGGAAGGTGATCTCCATGTGTTACTCTTCTGCCATCTTCCCTCTCTCCTCTAAAGTGAAAATTAACAAAACTGGAAATAAAAAGAGATGTTTGACAAATCCACTGTCATAGTGGTAGATTTTAACACATCTCTCTAAGTAATTGATAGATCAGGAAGACCAGGTATTGGAAAGAATACAGATTTGAATAATAATGTGCTTTCTTTAAAGAGCATTTATAGAACTCTGCACGCATCAGTTAGACCATAATTTCTTCTTATGTATACATACAACAGTTATGAAAATTAACCATATATTAGATTATAAAGTAAGTCTGTCAAAGAACAAATACGAATGTCCCAATATTATACAGCCTCGAAATCATAGTCTTGTATATTTGAAACAAACAAAAAAATCCAATTCTAAATGATTAATGGATTAAAGAAAACTTAATAATAAAAACTAGAGAATACTAAGAAGTAAATGATAAATAAATTATTACATATAAAAACTTGTGGAATGCAATTGAACTCTTGGTTAGAGGGAAACATATAGCTTTAGATGCTTACATGACAAGATGATAAAATCTAAATCTTGAAAAGCTAAGGGTATCTCTCAATAATTTGGAAAAATTAAAATGAACCTAAATCATTTTGTAGTCTTTTATGAGATAGTCAGGTGTGGCTACAAGAGGAGAGGTTTAAGAGAAAACGAGTTTATTTTACTCACAGATTCTAGAGAGGAGGCACTGCACATGCAGGACCACGTGGGAAAGATACCAAGATGATCAGGAGGCAAAAGCCAGGGGAAGATTTAGGCCACTGACTTTATCGGGGTTTCCATGGAAAAGGCAGTAAGACAGAGTGAACAGTTAAGGATGAGCTATTTGAACAATTTTGGAAGGGCTTTGGGCTTTAGGAGCAGTCCCTGGTTGAGTGGTTTCTGGCCCTGGATGATAAAGGCAGAGGAATATTGCCTCCGGGGTGTAAGAGCCAGATGGAGGAGGCGTGGCTCTGGGCTGGTTAGTCTGCATATCAAGGGCATGCTCCTTCTTGGGTTCTTGCCTATATTTAAGAATTGGCTAAGCCATCATAAATACAGAAAAGGTAAAAAATATTTAAAATACACAAAGTAGAAAGAAGGACTTAATAAGACTCAGGCATTTATGAAGTAGATGAAAATATACACTAAAAAGGATCAACAAAGCAAACATCAGTTTATTGAAAAGACTAATTACACCAGTTAAAGAACTCTGGCAACGTTGATCAGGGCAAACACAATTAAAAACGTTTGGAATTAAAATAGGAAATAACTAAATATACTGGAGATGTTACATAATATGCAACAAAAACTTTAATGTAGAAAAAATTTGAAAACTTAGATCATTTTCTAAAATGTGTCAAAATAGACTCAAGAATAAATAGAAAATTGAAATAAACCTATAATCATTTTAAAAGATGGAATTGACACTTGGCAGTATTATGGGATATCACATGTGGTATTGTCTTGGTTGTCTGGAAGTAGATATATTTTTGCAGAGAACTGGGTCCAAAGTGCAGGTGGGGTCATATGTGGTTTACTAGTTCTACTTTGGTTGGGGTGAGAGCTCAGGAGAAATTTAGTGGGACTTTACCTCACACAAGTGGGGAAAATAGAATTTGAATCTATATTAAAGGATTAAATTTAGCCCACACTCTTGAGAGAAGATTTCTTAGAGCTACTGGTCTGTTGTTTTTCTTGATAACTCTCGTCTGGGCAGTGTAGGTGATAAATACCATAGGATATCCACGTACTTTTTATAGACTTTGCTACCTCAGAGGAACCATGGATTGGGAAAAGACAGAAACTAACTCTCCTGATGCCATATATAATTTTTCCTGGCTAGGCTGCGGTTGAATTTCACCTTTTCTCCAAAGGGTTGGACCTATGTGGGAGGGGAGTAGGACAGAGTCCATACTCATGTTTACAGATGAGTTGAATTCCTCTTCTCTGATGGGTTTGTTCATATTTTCTGCTTATTCCTGGGCTTATTGTTTCTTAATAATTTCTAGGATATTTTATTACATTAGACATATTAACCTTTTGTCTGTCTGTCAGTTATATGGCATGTATTTTTCCAGTCTGTCATTTGTAAACATTTGCCGTAACATAAATATGTACTAAGTGTGTCAGTGTTTTCCCCTTTATAGGTTTGGGTTTTCTGTTTCAAAAACATTTTCTTCATAAAAGGAACATGGTAACATAAATACTGCCCTAAAAATCCTCTGTGCTCAAGAGTATATTTTTGACCATGAAAAAAATTTAGCCCTCCTCTAGTATGGTATACACATTGGAAGTTTCTGCCTTTCATTACTGAAATTTGTCACAATGGGAGTTGAATTATTTTTACTCCAAATTAATCTCTCACAGTTTTCAGATTTTGTCCAGTGTCATGTTTCAAAGGGGGTGATAGTCTGTTCCTAGAATTTTTTTTCCTTCTTTTTTAAAAATTTCATTGGTTATTACAGCTTCTTTTCCACTGAGCTTATGGTACTAGTTTTCTCCTTGGCAGTTTACAAATGCTCCTGGGCAGAAAGCTGTAGGTTTGTTTGTCTTCTTGAGTTGAAATAATAAGTGAAAGCTACAAAGTTTGGACTCATTTATCCCTATAAGGCTTGCCTGCATTTGTGGAGCCCATCTCATTTCCTCCAAGTGGGTTGCCCTTAAACTATAATGAATATTCAGCTGGAACATGACCACTGGCAAGGGAACCTCAGCCTTAAGCAACACTCTGCTTAGCCTAAGGAAAGCCAACTGAGGGCACGTAGACTGTGGCCCAGCATCACAGCTTTGCATTTAACAGCTGTCAGAAAGGTGGTCCATTCTGATTGATAGGATTCTCTGTAAATAAATTATTTGACTCTTGGAATTTCTTTTCTTTCTCTTGGTTTTTTTCTTTTTTTCCATGCAATTACTTTTGATTCTTAAATACAAGTTGGGTTTAGCTTCATGAAATGTAACAAAAGAGCTAATTAAAACATTTCTGCCAATTCTCCTTAATTCCACAGCATAGTTTTTCAAATAATGTGTTTAGTTCATATTTTGAAACTGTAAACACTTTAGAGATCTTAATTTTATTTTTTTGGTTTAATGTTTGTTTATACTCATTCCTTTCAATATTTCAGGAGGGTATGATATTTAACCAAAGGCAAAGAACATGATGCTTAGCATTTTTTCCTAAGTTGGAATGGAAAGTGGGGAACTGTGTCAAGAATGGTGTTTTAACACTATATGTCATATTCCTCACATTTTAGTTCAGGTGAACAAGAGCTTTGCTAATCTGTCTGAACACTTTGTTTGGCAGGAACAATAATAGTATGCCCTGTGATGGATGGGAGAGGTAGGTCCAGCTGGATGTCGGGTCTCATTTGGATTTTGGTCTTTTTGCAGCATGCTCTGAGGCTAAGTGTATACTGTAGGATAGATAATTCTCAAAGTTATAGGATGATATGCAGTAATGCTTGGAGAGCCTTCGAGATTCAAGTCTTTATAGTCTAGCTTCCTCTCTTGGAAGGTTAATGGGTTAATTTTCATGGCAGAGCTTGCTAGTTGTCCCAATATCCATTCTATCCTTCTTTGTTAGAAGCGAGAATCCTGATTTTTAGTGAAACCTATTTCCTCCAAAATAAAAGACTCCTTCTCACAGGTTTCCTCGAATCTGGGAATGGCCAGGTGACCTATTTAGACAATGAAAAGTAAGCATAGGTGTTGCCTGTGAATTCCTAGAAATCTTGTTAAAGATAGGATTGCTTTTTTCATGCCCCTTTCCTTTATCCACTACCTGGAAAAAGGAGGATATTGTTGGAGCTTTAGCATATTGCTTGAACCATAAGAATGAAGTCGATACTTTCAGTTGTTGGAGCTGAGTGCTGAAAGATGTCTCCATCTCTTATGTCTTTTGTTGCATGAGAGATGAATAAACTTGTATTTTGTTTAAGCCAGTTTTTTTTTTATCTATGCAGCCAAATATTCCTAACTATGTGGTAGGATTTGGTACTGGTAATGGAATGCTACAATAATAAAAACTAAAATGTGGCAGTGGCATAGCAGAGGCAGTTGGGTAATAGGTGGGGCAGATTCTGTAGTCTAGACAGACAGTGATCACTGTAATGTAATAGCAAAACATAGACAGGCTATCCCCTTGGAAGGCATACCACCTATGGACTGAAGCCAGACGTAAGGGGAAAAGTATAGCAAATTCAGAATGTGAGAAAGTGTTGTCAGCTACGTGATACTTTCAGAGAAGTCTTAAAATAGAGAGAGACATTGAAACTGAACTTAGAGACTCATCAAGCAGAAATAGACATGCAGAAGATTTTCTTCTTTGCTAAAGGAGAACTTCCCTACCTATGGCTCCAAATTGTCTTGACTGAGAACCTCATAATTTGCACCCTTACGGGGGTGAAAAACTCAATTGCACCTGTGTCCAAACTTAAGCAGTAGTGACAAAACTGAAGTCTTAGCTGGTGGTAAGACTGTGGTCCCTTAAGGGTCCTTGACCAGGCAGTGGATTCAAGCCTTTGGAAAACGGTCAAGTTAAAGGTGTAGTGTGTATTCATTCAGCAAATAGTAAATGAGCACCTATAACATTCTTAACTGCTGTTGAAACAGAAAGAAAATAAAATAGGTAAGTGGGGAGTGAAGGGGTGCCGTTTTCAATAGGGTGCGTAAGGTAGTCCTCATTGAGAAGGTGGCATTTACTTCAAGACTTGCAAGGGTTGAGGGAGTGAGCCCTATGATTCTCTGGGCAGAGTATTTCAGGCAGAGGGAGTGGCCCTCCCTCTGCCTGAAATTAGTGTGAAAAGTCCTAATTTGTGCCAGGTGGGCCTGTAGAATGGTAGAGGCCAGTGTGATTAGAGCAAGTACATAAAGTCAGAGAGTAAATGGGATAGGGGCAGACCCTGTACAGTCTTGTAGACCACTGTGGTGATGTTGGCTTCTGCTCAGGTTGGGAGCCTTTGAAGATTTTGAGCAGAATAGCAAATTGATCTTATTTGTTTCCGAAGTGTTTCCTGTTGCAGTTTTGAGAATAGTCAGTAGAGGAGCAAGGCAAGAAGAAGAGGGATGAGTAGGGGACTACTGCAGTATCCAGAGGAGAGAGGATGACGATCTACCCCAGAGTGTACCTGCAAAAAGGCTGAGAAGTGGTTGGAAGTTGCATATATTTTCAAGGTAGAGCCAACATGATTTTTTAGAATTTCTCTTCCCACCCAAACTTACTTTTTCCAGAAGATTTGCGGCAGTGGCTATTTATGTGACACTTTAAATCTGTAGACTTTGGGTAAAGCAGATTGCCCTCCATAATGTGGGTGGGCCTCATCCAGTCAGTTAAAAGCCTGAATGGAATAAAAGACTGACCTCCCCTGAGCAAGAGGGAATTCTGCAGCTGATGGTCTTTGGACTTGAACTGCAGCTTTGGGTCATCCCTGAGTCTCCAGCCTACTGGTCCACTCAGCAGATTTTGGACTTGCCAGACCTTCACAACCAGTCTCCACAGCCTCTGTAAAATAAATCCATATATACACATCCTATTGATTCTGTTTCTCTGGAGAACCCTGACTAATACAGGAGGAGAGAGTATTAGCTTTGTGAGGAATTTTAAAAAGTTTTCTTTCAAATGTTAATCTCATCCAAAACAACCTCATAGAAATATCCAGAATACTGTTTGATCACGTATCTGGGCATCATAGCCCAGCCAAGTTGACACATAAAATTAATCATCACACCTCCCAAGTTCATGTGCGTATTTCTAATACTTCATGTCACTTTTCCTGATGACCTCAGGTGTAGATTCAGGATTCTTCTCAACATAGTAGTTTAAGCAGCTGAACTAAAGTTGACATAAAGATTGGAAAGTGTTTTCTATCTCTGATTCATAAAAAAAAAAAAAATTCTCAATTTGACAAGACCCCAAACTTCTATTTCCCTGCAACATCATCCTCCTTTCTGATTCCCAGGCTTTGCCCTCTCTCTCTCTCTCTCTCTCACTTTTGCTCTCTCTCTCTCTCTCTGTCTCTCTCTCTCTCACACACACACACACACACACACACACACGTGCACCCACATACAAACACACCAGCCTACTCTCTAGCCACACCTAATAACTCATTTTTTAAACTAATCACAAACTTTTACATCTTCACATTTGTGAATCCCACATCTTTAAGGATGATTTTCCTCTTATTCACAAACTCTGTCACGTCTCAACAAACATTGCTTTCTCTATGAAACTTCTTAAGACTTTTGAGAGAATTAATTGTTTTACCCCCCATATTGGCCTGACACATTGCACATCTTCTATAATAATCTTATTATAGGAATTAATTTTTGGAGTATTACATGATTATATGTATTATGTCTGCCCAGTTGAGCTGAGGACTTCATGAGGACAGATACTATATCACCATAACACCTGGCACAGTATGTGAAGGGTAGTAGATACTCACCAAACATTTGTTCAGTGATTGATGAATGTATAACCTTTAGAAGGTTTATTGATTAAATTTAGGTCCACTACATAGAATTCAAAAAATACACCAACAAATTGGACAACCTAGAGAAAATAAATACATTCCTGGAAACATACAACCTACTGAGACTGAATCATGAAGAAATAGAAAATCTAAACAGACCAATTACTAATGAAGAGATTGGATCAGTAATCAAAACCCTCCCAACAGACAGAAGTCCATGACCAGATGGCTTCACTGGTGATTTCTACCAAACTTTTAAAGAATAATTAATGCCAATCCTTCTCAAACTCTTCCAAAAAATAGAAGAGGAAGGAACACTTCCAAACTCATTTTACCAGGTCAGTATTACCAAAGCCAGACAAGGACACTATAGAAAAAAATATATATAGGTCAATATCCCTGATAAACATAGATGCAAAAATTCTCAACGAAATATTAGCAAACTGAATTGAACAATATATTAAAAGCATCATACACCATGATCAAGTGGGATTCATTCCAGGGATTCAAGGATGGTTCAACATCCACAAATCAATCACTATGATGCACTATATAAACAAGATGAAGAATAAAAACCATATGAGCATCTCAATAGATTCAGAAAAAGCATTTGACAAAAATCAACATCCACTTATGATAAAGAGCTCTCAACAGAGGGGGTTTAGAGGGAATATACCTCAGCATAATAAAGGCCATATATGAGAAGCCCACAACTAACATCATACCCAACAGTGAAACACTTAAAACTTTTCCTTTAAGGTCAGGAACAAGACAAGGATGCCGACTCTTACTGCTTTTATTCAACATAATATTGGAAGCCCTAGCCAGATCAGCTGGGCAAGAAAAAGAAATGAAAGGCAACCAAATTGGAATGGAAGAAGTAAAAAATCTCTATTTGCAGATGACATATTATATATAGAAAACCCTAAAGAGTCTACCAAATAACTGTTAGAAAAAATAAATGTAGTAAGTTTACAGGAAACAAAATCAATACACAAAAATAAGTTGCATTACTATACACTAATAAGGAACTATCAGAAAGAGAAATTAAGCAAACAATTCCATTTACGGTTGCATCAAAAAAAATACCTAGGAATAAATTTAAACAAGAAGGTAAAAGATCTATACACTGAAAACTATAAGGAACTGATGAAATAAATTAAAGACACAAATAAATGGAAATATATTCTGTGCTCATGAATTAGAAGAATCAATACTCTTAAAATGTCAATACTATGCAAAGGAATGTATAGATTCAGTGCAATCCCTATCAAAATTCCAATGACATTTTTCACAGAACTAGAACAAATGATCCTAAAATTTGTACTGGAACCACAAAAGATGCCTAATAGCCAAAGTAACCTTGAGAAAGAAGAACAAAGTTGGAAGCATCATACTTCCCAATTTCAAACTATATTCAAAACCATAGCAATCAAAACAGTATGGTATTGGCATAAAAGCAGACAGATCAATGGAACAGAAGAGAGAGCCCAAAAATAAACCCACATGTATATGGCCAATTAATTTACAACACAGGAGCCAAGAATATATAATGGAGAAAGCATAGTTTCTTCAATAAATAGTGTTGGGAAAACTGGACAGCCACATGCAAAAGAATGAAACTGGACTACTATCTTATACCATAAACAAAAATCAACTCAAAATGGATAAATACTAGAATCTAAGACCTGAAACTATAAAACTCCTAGAATAAAACACAGGGGTTTAACTGCTGACATTGCTCTTGGAAATAATTTTTTTGGATTTGACGTCAAAAGCAAAGGCAACAAAAGAAAAAAAATAAGCAAGCTGGGCTACATCAAACTAAAAAGCTCCTTACAGCAAAGGAAACAATCAACAAAATGAAAAGGCAACCTAACTAATGGAGAAAATATTTGCAAACTATATATGTATATAAAGAACTCATGCTTCTCAACAACAACAAAACAATCTGATGTAAAAATGGGCACAGTATCTGAATCAACATTTCTCCAAAAAAGACATACAGGTAGCCAACAGGTATATGAGAAGGTGCTCAACATCATTCACTAATCATCTGGGAAATGCAATTCAAAACCATAATGGGATCTCACCTCACACCTATCAGAATGGGTATTATCAAAAAGACAACAAGTATTGGCAAGGATGCGGAGAAAAGGCAACCCTCGTGCATTGTCAGTGGGAATGTAAATTGATGCAACTGTTATGGAAAACAGTATGGAGATTCCTCAAAAAATTAGAACTACCAAATAATCCAGTAATTCAGCTCCTGGGTATTTATCTGAAGAGAATGAAAACACTAACTAGAAAAGATATATGCACACCTATGTTCATTGCAGCATTATTTACAATAACCAAGATACAGAAGCAACCTAAGTGCCCATAAATAGATGAATGGATAAAGAAGATGTGAGATACACACACACACACACACACACACACACACACACATGCACACAATAGATTATTACTCAGCCATAACAAAGAATGAAATTTTGCCATTTGTGACAACATGGATGGATATAGATAGAGGGTATTATGCTAAGTGAAATAAGTCAGACAGAGAAAGACAAATAGTGTATGGTTTCACTTATATGTGGAATCCAAAAAACAAAACAAATGAACAAACATAACAAAACAAAAACAGGGTTATAGATACAGAGAAGAAACAGGTGATTGCCAGAGGGAAGGGGGTAGGGGGAGGAAAGAAATAGGTGAGGGAGATTTAGAGGTAGGAACTTCCAGTTGCAAAATAAATAAGTCAGGGTGTGAAATGTACAGCGTAGGGAATATAGTCAATGACTATGTAATATCTTCATATGGTAACATACTGTAACTAGACTTATCATGGTGGTCACTTTGAAATGTATAGAAATATCAAATCACTATGTTGTATAACAGGAACTAAAATAGTGCTATAGGTCAATTATACTTCAAAAACAAACAGAAAAACATACCCATAGAAAAAGAGATCAGATTTGTGGTTACCAGAGGCAAGGTGGGGGGGGGGAGGGGAAATTGGATGCAGGCAGTCAAAAGTTACAAGCTTCCGGTTATAAGATAAATAAGTACTAGGGATGTCATGTACAACATGATAAATATAATTACCACTGCTGGGGACTTCCCTGGTGGTGCAGTGGTTAAGAATCCTCCTGCCAATGCAGGGGACACGGGTTCGAGCCCTGGTCCGGGAAGATCCCACATGCTGCGGAGCTACTAAGCCCGTTCGCCACAACTACTGAGCCTGTGCTCTAGAGCCCGCGAGCCACAACTACTGAGTCCACGTGCCACAACTACTGAAGCCCACATGCCTAGAGCCTGTGCTCCGCAACAAGAGAAGCCACCGCAATGAGAAGCCCACACACTGCAACAAAGAGTAGCTCCTGCTCACTGCAACTAGAGAAAGCCTGTGCACAGCAATAAAGAACCAACGCAGCCAAAAATAAATAAATAATAAATTCATAAAAAAATTATAATTACCACTGCTGTAGGTTATATATGAAAGTTGTTAAAAGTATATTCTAAGATTTCTCATCACAAGGAAATTTTTTTTTCTATTTCCTTAATTTTGTATCTATATGAGATGATGGATGTTCACTAAACTTATTGTGATAATCATTTCAAGATGTATGTAAGTCAAATCATTATGCTGTACACCTTAAACCTATACAGTGCTCTATGTCAATTACATTTCAATAAAACTGAAAGAAAAAATAATAAATTTCATGAAACTCCAAAAAAAAACCCCCAAAACCCAGAACTGCATATGATCTAGCAATTCCACTTATGGGTATTTATCTGAAGGAAACAAAATCACTATCTTGAAAAGATATCTGCATCCTCATGTTCATTGCAGCATAATTTACAATAGTCAAGACATGGAAACAACCTAAGTGTCCATCAGCAGATGATTGGATAAAAAAGATGTGGTATTGTATATATATATATATATATATATATATATATATACACACACACACACACACACACACACAATGGAATATTATTCAGCCATAAAAAGAAAGAAATCCTGCCATTTATTATAGCATGGATGGAACTTGAAGGCATTATGTTAAATGAAATATGCTAGAGAAAGTTAAATACTGTATAATATCTCTTATATGTGGAGTCTAAAAACAAAACAAAACAAAAATAGAAAACTAAACTCATAGATACGGAGAACAGATTGGTGGTTGCCAAAGGTGGGGGTAGGGGGTGGGTGAAATAGGTGAAGGGGATCAAAAAGTGCAAATTTCCAGTTATAAGATAAATAAGTTCTGGGGATGTAATATACAGCATGTTGTTGTTGTTTTTAAAAGACTTTTAAAAGCCCCAAATTATTGTGACTTAAAAAGTTTTAAAAGCTTTTTATGGCTTCTCTTACAAAACAGAAGTCCAGAGGAAGGACTAGGACGGATTACCTGGGGGTATGTCTAGAATTGTTATGACAGTTCCATAATGTCATCAACATCCAATTCCCTTCATGTTCTCTACTCTGCCATTTGTAAGGTGTGGCCTTTATCCTTACAGTCCAAGATGGCAGCTGGGGCTCCAGCCATCCCAACAGCATTCAGGGTTACCAATAAAAGGAAGAACAAATTAAGGATGCACACCCTAACTTTTTAAGGAATTTCCCAGACTCACAAAACACTTTTGCTTACATATTGCTGTCCAGAATTTAGTCACATAACTGCAAGGTAAGTTAGGGAATGTAACTAAGCTTTGAAGCAACATGTCCAGCTAAAATTGAGGTTCTGTTATTAGTAAAAAGGATATGAATGGATATTGAATGGCAACTGGAAGCCTTTAAGTTAAAAAGGAGGGCTGAACATGGATCCCTATATCAATTTTTAATGGGTAGATGAGTAGAGTAAAAAGTAAGTCTGTGAAGTAAACTGAAAAACAACCAGATGGGTAGGGGAAGAATGAAGCCAAGTTTCAAGGAGAGGTGGATAGTAATGTTAAAAGTTAGGGAATTGTCCTGAAAGCACGACAATTTAATTTGACCTATGGGGGCCATTGGTGACATTCAGGTGTTCATTTCCATTAGCAGATGCCTGTCAATGGAAAACCCACCAAATTCTCCAGAGACTGGGAGGTAGCCAAGGCAAAACTGATCAGTTATGCTACTCACATGGAGAATTTCCATGGTCTGGATTCATTTTCTCTTTTTGCAATATTCTGTGTTTGCAACTGAAGCAAGATCAAGGGGTAGAGTCCAGAAAGAAACCTTTATAGTTCTGGTCAATTTATTTTTGACAAGAGTGCCAAGACTATTGAATATGGAAAGAACATTCTTTTCAACAAATGGTGCAGGAAAAACTGGACATCCACATGAAAAAGAATAGTTGGATACCTATCTCACGCCATATACAGAAGCTAACTCAAAATGGATCAGAGACCTAAATGTAAGTGTTAAAACTATAATACTCTTACAGGAAAACATAGGAGTAAAATCTTCTTGATCCAAGATTAAGCAATGATTTCTTAGATATGAAATGAAAGCATAAGCAGTAAAACAAAAAATTGATAAATTGGAGATCATGAAATTTAAACACTTATATTTCAAAAGACACCAACAAGAAAGTGAAAAGAGCACCTACAGAATAGGAGGAAACGTTTGCAAATCATACATCTGGTAAGGGATTTGTATCTAGATTATATATAAAGAACTTACAACTTAACAGTAAAAGGAAAAATAGCCAAATTGAAAAATGGGTAAAGGAGTTGTATAGACACTTCTGAAAAGAAGACATACTAATGGCCAGTTAGCACATGAAGAGATACTCAAAATCATTGTCATTGGGGAAATGCAAATCAAAACCACAATAAGAGACCATGTCACATCTACTAGGGTGGCTATAACAAAATAGGACAATAACAAGTGTTGGCAAAACTGTGGAAAAATTGGAATTCTCATACATTGCTGGTGGGAATGTAAATGATGCTTTGGAAGACAGTTTGGAAATGCCTCAAAAATTAATCATAAAGTTATCATATGACCAGGCAATCCCAATCCTAGGTATGTACACGAGAAACAAAAACTTACGTCCACAGAAAAACTTGTACCTGAATGTTTATAGCAACATTATTCATAATAGCCAGTTAGGGGAAACAACCCAAATATCCACCAACTGATGATCAGATAAATAAAATGTGATGTATCCATTCGATAGAATATTATTCAGCCATAAAAAGGAATGAATTGCTTATACATGCTACAACATAAATGAACCTTGAAAACATAATGCTAAGCAAAAGAAGCCAGTCACAAAAGCCCACATATATGATTCCATTTATATGAAAGCCCAGAATAGGCAAATCCATAGAGACAGACAGTAGGTCAAAGGTTGCTGGGGGCTAGGGGGAGGGTAGAATGGGGAATACCTGCTAACAAGTGTGGGGTTTCTTTTTTTTTTTTTAGCGATATGCAGGCCTCTCACTGTTGTGGCCTCTCCCATTGTGGAGCACAGGCTCTGGACGCGCAGGCTCAGTGGCCATGGCTCACGGGCCTAGCCGCTCCGTGGCATGCGGGATCTTCCCGGACCCGGGCACGAACCCGTGTCCCCTGCATTGGCAGGCGGACTCTCAACCACTGCGCCACCAGGGAGGCCCGGGGTTTCTTTTTGAGTGATGAACCTTTCTGGAATCGTGGTTGCACAATTATGTGAATATATTAAAACCCTGAATTGTAAACATTTAAAGGTGAATTTAATGGTAGGTGAAATATATCTCAATAGAGCTGTTAAAGAGGGCAACAACAGGGAAATCCCTGGCGGTCCAGTGGTTAGGACTCTGCGCTTTCACTGCCAATGGCCTGGGTTTAATCCCTGGTCAGGGAACTAAGATCCCACAAGCCGTGCTGCGTGGACAAATTAAAAAAAAAAAAAAAAAAAAAAAGAACAACAAAAAATATAGTGGGGTAGAGGGTTAGAGAGTCCAGACTGGGTTTATATGATTACCAGTGATTGAAACAGATGTAACTGGCTGCTAATGTAAGTGGCTCCAGTAGTGCTGGGAAACATCAATCCCTGTTCCTGCTGTTTAGGAGCTTTGGTTCTTGGACCTGTTCTACATCCTGTCAGTGATCACAGACTTTCACCCATCGTCAGCATGCTTGTCACTCTTACACTTCCATCCCTGGCTCCCTCATCCCATGACCACATCCGGCCACTTCCATTCGGCCATAAAATCTCTTCTTAGCCATACAGTTTCCTTCTTCAGCTCTGCTTTCAGTCTAACATTTCCTTCCCAGTGGGGATGGGGGCGGAGCAGAGTCAGGAACCATGTTATGCAAGTGGCCGGGTTGAATGTGCTATGCTTCTAATGGTCTCCACTCATCGTAGGGGTTCTCAATCCACCTCATAAATGAAGAGGGACTTGAACAAATCACTGACCCCACTGACTAATGGAATTGGAATCGAAATCTCTTTACATTTCATTTACAATTCCCTGGGCTTAAACGAAGTGAAAATGCTTCTAGCAAGGAATTAAAAGAGACTCAATGAGCAAAACTGTCATATTTATTATAATAACAGCATGAGCTTGTTCAACACTTACTGTGTTGCTAAGACATGTTCTAATTGCTTTGTGTGTGACATTTAATCCTCACTGCATCCTAATGGAGGAGGTTACATTATTATTCTTTTCTTAAACATGAAGAAAACTCAGACTAGGAGAGGTTGGGTAATTCACTCAAGGTCACAGACTGAGAAATTGCAGAATCCAGATGTCTGATGGAGTTTGCATTTCTAACTCTTGTCTTCACTGTCTCTTACAGACTCTTGAGCACATGCCTCACACACATTTAGTCTGCACATTTATGTTTACCAGTCTTATTGATAATAATTATTAGTATCATTGCAGCAAAAATGTGTCTTCTTATTAAGAAATAACCCAAGGTTTGGAACTTAAGTTCAAACAGATTTATAGTTGTTTTTAAAAATTTTCCCCTCTAAACTTGATGTAGCAGAGACCACTATACACCCAAACTTGATTTCTCTTCCTTTGGACACACAGCTGACTCTCTTCCCTAGCCTCCCTTGCATCAGCTGTGGCCATGTGACTGAGTTCTAGTGAACGGAATCTGGATTCCAGAGCTGGCCTATCAAAAGCTCCCATGTGCTTCTCTGTTCTCTTTTCCCTTCCCAGTGAACTGGGATGACAGCTGTCCAGGTGATCTTCATAGCTCCATTTGAAGATGACAGTCAGGGGTCCTGAAAGATGGTATACAGGAGTTGCCTCAGCTATCTGAATGAACAGGACTGTAGCTTAAGCAAAAAGTACAAGTCTGTATTGTTAAGTGACTGAAATGTTAGGGTCTATTTTTTATTACAGCATCACATCCACCAATACGTTGTCGTTCTTCTGAATTGCATGTTATCTAATCATTAAGAAATGAGTGAATGAATGAATAAAGGGCGGGGGTGATCTGCAGGAGGTTAAGTAGGCATTTTTTGAGTCCTTAGTATTTGCTAGAATTTTACATGATATTTCAAATTCTTTTAGCTCCTTGAAGTGAATAATTGACACAAGGACACATATAAAACCTATACTTTCCACTACTCCAGGTGTCTCAAATGATAACTTACTTGTCTTCTCTAAATATGATTAAGTAGAAGAGGAAACACATGGCAGTCAGGTCACAATGGACCTGCTGCCTCCACTCAAGGATGGGTGGGCTGGTGAATGTCTTGTGGTCCTAATATTCCTAAACAAAGAGTTCCAAGACTTTGAGACCATTTTCAGATTATTGCCTCAGGTTTATACCGTTTATGTCTTTCTCTTTTAAATAAAAAGAGTTTTTCTTTTCCTTCAGGTATTGATCATCTTTTACAATAATTTTACAGTTAATCAACTCTACCCCCATATAAAATAAACATTAAAAAAGTTATAATATGTTAAATCTAGACTTTTGTCCTTGGGCAGTGATCAAATTGACTTTTCTTTCTCTCTCTCTCTCTTTTTTAAAATCCAAAGCAGTATTAATCTACAATAAAATTTGTTGACAGATATACTGTGATAATTTAAGACAAACTATAATAGTAATTAAGTAATAGGAGTAATATTTTTATACATAAAAGAAAACATTCATCTAGATAAAAGTTTTCCAGTTATTTTCTAAGTCCTATTCAGTACAATACAAACGATAAAGGTGAAAAGTTTAACACATTATATTATGTTTAATTGATACATATTAATATGGATTTAAGAAAACAAATATGCATATTACTTATCTTTTTAAGAATTAGGAAAATATCTTTCTGTGCTTAAGGTAGCTGTGTGTTGTAGTATTGTGTGACAGTAATTAATGTGAGTGAGGCCTCCTTTCTGAGCGGCTGGAAGGGGAGCTATCCTTTCCAGAGACACAGTAGAAAATGAGTCTGTTCTTAATCTAAACTGAAATGTCGGGACTATGGTGACAAAATCCGAACTCTGTCCAATTTGGACATCATTTGGAGTTGATTTAAGCTTGTCACATGCAAACAGATTTCTTGTTTTAATTTCAAGCTGACAGCTACAGACGCTTTAAGCACCATTTGTGCTATAAAATGAAGAACCTCCTTTTTTTGCTTTATCCTCCAAATGAGCGTAGATATTTATCAGGAATTTGGACCCAAGGAACAGTATTCTTCAAGGCATCATCTAAACCCACTTAGCAAAACACGTGAAATCTCTTACAACATGCAAAAGTTTCCTTTATGTACAAAGCACTGGAGTTTTAAACAACACCTGCATTCATGGTCAGAACCGTTATTCTCTTCTTTTCACCTTGCTCTCTGTGTACTTAAAGTTCTCACCAATAAATCATTTTTATAAAATGAATAAACAACTTCTTTCACTGATGAAGTACAAACTGGCTGCTCTGGTTATATTTTAGCTAAGAGTAACATTGATAGAGAATCCTGCAGAAAGGAAATGAATGCTGGTTTGTGCCCGAGAGGAAGGGAACTCATTAAAGCAAAAGTCAAATTAGATTGGGAATGATGACAAAGAGCAAAACTCAGTTTCAGTGAAGATTAAGCCTACTGACATTTTATTAATAATTATTTAATAAGGCTACTGATACATTTTTGTCAGGAATTTTAGACAGTGGCTAACTGTTGATGAACGTGAAACAAACTGCTTAAGTGTTTGATAGAAGTCATCAAAGCCAGAGGAAATGACCTGATGAAAAGAGAATTAGAGATGTTCATTTTTACCTGATATTTCATGTGAGAAGTACATTTTATGGTAATTAGCATACCACATCTCTTTAGTGCTTAGTAAACATCCTCTCTGTTGTATATAATGAAGGAAATAGAGATTAGATCGACAGAATAAAGTAAAATGCAGAATTCATGTATGCACTAAAATAGTCAAATAATTCAAAATCTCCCAATAAATTTCTATGTAGAAAAACTTATTTTTATCTATATAGATGTTGTAAGTGACACAAAAATTAACTAAATGATCGGAGTGCAGCTGTCTTGAAGAAAGTAATCATTTTAGTAAGGCAAATAATTGTATTTAGACAGATTGGATGTTTGATGTCATGTAGGCCAAACATCTGGTTTACTAGCTGAAAAACCACTGAGGTGCATGTACTCAACTGTGCTGTTCTGACTCATGTGGCAGAACCCTAAGCAGATGCTAATGTCTTATATTATTTTCTTATTTTAAGTTATACTGTGCCTTCAATTTGCACTCGATTTAATGTAATTTTCTAACAAGATTGACTGAGTTACATATTACCCAATAATTTAAAATAAGATCTCTTAAATAATGAAGTGATTCCAGAAATTTGAAAAAGAATATGCAATCTCTTTTAAAAAAGCTATATTCTGACCGTTGGAGCTGTATATTGTTGAAACCTATAAGGAACAAAAATAACAATCTTCTAAAGCTGAAGATTTTAACCTATAAAACATAATTCACAGATTTAACATTTAAGGTATTAGTACAGTCACTGACCACAGAGCTGCCTCGTTTATGAATTTCTTTCTACTTGTGCACAATTTATGATCCAGTAAAATTGAACTTATTGAAAGCCCATGATCAATGTCAAAACCATTTACAAAACTTCCTTTTGTACATAAACGCTTCCCGTTTTACCTCCTAATTCAACCCTAGAGATCCCTAACCTCATGGTATGATTGTTGACTTTCCACTCTTCCCATCTCTCCCTGCCTTCCAAGGAGACCCAGCTGTGGTGAGCAGACTTTTCTCATAAAGGCTTTCCCTCTGAGATAAAACCCACCTTCACATAATCCTAGCACATGCCTTCATTTCCTCTTGTGCTTGAATACTTTTAAATGCAGCCTTTCCAATTTTCAAAGTGCCATAAACATTTTCCTAGCACATTAAAGACTATTATCACCTTGTTTGCTTGTATGATAGATAGATCCATTGCTATGCCATAATGAAGTCAAAATCATTTTGCAGCATTGGGAAGTCTAGATGCCATGAAATATCAACCTGGATTCCTTCTAAAAGCAAATTGTAGTGGGGAATTTAGGTAATCAAACCTCACATTGGCACCCATCAACACTCTCACTAATAATTGAGTTTCCAATTAGGAAAACAATAGGCAATGAAAAGTCGGTCATGTTCTCAAACACAGCAGGGAAAAAGATGAAAGCTTAAGTCAGATCTTGAGAAAGGGGTGTGGTGGTGGTGTCGGGGAAGGGATAGGGGAAGGGATAGGGTAACCTATTAGGTCGACAACCTCTGGTCCCAGCCTTCTTTTGAACCTTTTCCCATCCACATTACCTGAATGCAGAGTTTTCTGAAGACCCATGCTGTTATAATCTCCCCTCTCTTTCTGCCCTCTTCTTTCCTGTCCGAGGAAAAGTTGGGTATTTCTTGTTTGTTTCTGGGGGAAATTTTATGTAATTGTGGTTAGCAATTTCAGCTTCTGAGGACAGTCACTTCCTGAGATAGACTACTCCCTGTCAGCCAGCCCTTCTGAAGCAACTCAGAATCCACACAGTAATTCTTCAGCATGAGAGTCTTCAAATTTTTGGAACCCATTTGCATGTTTTCTCCCAGCTCATCTACTCCAAAAGCAATCTTCATATAAATAATTTTCCCAGAAGATCCTTACTCAGATAAACCTCTTCTGGTTGTATGACTTGGCCAATATTCCTTTAAATGATGGTGCCTAGAACTAGACACAAAATTCCAATTCTAACCTAATTTTATCTAGATATATACTATTATTAAGGCAATAGGAATACATTAGCTTTTTTAGCACATATCTTAGACTCGTTAAATTTGGGGTCAAGTAAAATGTTCAGATTTTTAAAAATGAAAATTACCAATATATTACAAGAAAAATGTTTGCAAGATTTTTGCTTTGTTTTGTTTTTTTCTTTTCTCATTTCTTTTTCTCCCGGATATATAAAGAGATATGGAGGAACATGGTGCTAATTAAGAGCTTTAATGCCAAACACCTAGAAGCTTGGCCAGAGCAGATGAGCAGTTAAAAGGAACCCTGCTTATTATCAGAAGTAGATTCAAAAATGTAACATTCAAATATTTATGAGGTTAAACCAGAAATAAATATATATTTGCTTGCACATTCCTAAAATATTTGCGAAAGTATACACAATAACTGGTATACCAATTGCCTCAAAGATACGAATATGGGTTGCTAGAGGAAAGGGTGAGAGACACAGAAAGACAAATATCATATGGTATTGCTTGTATGTGGAATCTAAAAAAAAAAAAGGGTACAAATGAACTTATTTATAAAACAGAAATAGAGTCACAGATGTAGAAAACAAACATGGTTACCAGGGGATATGGGGGGAGCAGAAATTGGGAGATTCAGATTCACATATACACACTACTGTATATAAAATAGATAATTTTTAAAACTAGATTGTTATTGGAGTATAATTACTTCACAATACTGTGTTAGTTTCTGTTGCACAACAAAGCGAAACAGTCATATGCATCAATATGTCCCCATATCACCTCCCTCTTGAGCCTCCCTCCCACCCTCCCTATCCCACCCCTCTAGGTCTTCACAAAGCAGCGAGCTGATCTCCCTGTGCTATGCAGCTGCTTCCCACCAGCCATCCATTCTACATTCGGTAGTGTATAAATGTCGATGCTACTCTCACTTCGCCCTCCTACCCCATGTCCTCAAGTCCATTCGCTATGTCTATCTCTTTATTCCTGCATTGCAACTAGGTTCATCAGTACCATTTTTTTTTCTTTTTTAGATTCCATGTATATGTGTTAGCATACAGTATTTGTTTTTCTCTTTCTGACTTACTTCACTAGAGTATGACAGACTCTAGGTCCATCCACCTCACTACAAATAACTCAATTTCGTTTCTTTTTATGGCTGAGTAATATTCCATTGTATATAGGTACCACATCTTCTTTATCCATTCATTTGTTGATGGACATTTAGGTTGGTTCCATGTCCTGGCTATTGTAAATAGTGCTGCAGTGAACATTGTGGTACATGTCTCTTTTTGAATTATGGTTTTCACAGGGTATATGCCCAGTAGTGGGATTGCTAGGTCATATGGTAGTTCTATTTTTAGTTTTTTAAGGAATCTTCATACTGTTTTCCATAGTGGTTGTATCAATTTACAACTATACTCCAATAAAACTTTTTAAAAATTTACATGAGAGGGAAGTTATAGGCTAGGTTTTGAAGTCTTGCTTTCAAAATTCACCCATTAAGTATGATGGGAAATAAATTACTCAATAAATATTTATTTAAATTCAATGTGACAGGGATTCAACTAATAGTAAATATGACCCATTTTCTCTTCTTTTAACTTGTAAAATCAGTGTCTTTATTTCTTTTTTTTCATAACTCCTTAGCCATTGTGACGTTATGTTCTGGCCCAAGGTTTCTTGAGATTAGCTACAGTTATAGCCTTGATCATCATTTCTCTGGATTTTCTTTTCCAGGGATTTGGTAAGACTTAACATAAACTCGGATATGGTAAGGTTTCCCCTTAAATAGTAGTAGCTTTCACAAATAGTCCTGTAGCAGTTAATTTGATGCAACACCTTGAGATGTTTTAGACATTTTTAGAAAATTTCAAAGACACAGAAAGCAATCTAATATTCATATATTATCTATGGTCTATTGTTAATTGTATCCACAAGGAAAATTATCCACTATCTTGAAAGGGGATTTATTTTCTTTATATTGTTGAGAGATTCCATAGATGTAGAATACTCAGTTGCAAGTGTTTATTTTGCAAAATGCTCATCACAGAGGGAACAAATAAAGGCCCAGATGAAACATAATTCTATTTCCTGCTGAGTAACAAGCAGTTTGCCTCAGTTGAGTTTATGACATTGCAACTATGTTGGCAGATCAAGAGTTTTTTGGTAACATCAGTGAAAACAGACTGACATGGTTTTGGTTTATGACCGAAAGCTCTTGAGCAAATGTTTTGCCGGTGAGCTACACATGTGAAGCACATGGGCAGGTGAAAGTATGATTGCATGATTGCTTCTTTCCTTGCCCATAATTTATTCCTTCCATGGTCCTTTGAACATCTGTTTTATGTTTGAAGATCTTTGTTAATGCATTTATTATTTTTACATGTTACTAAGTAGAATTAATAATCTAAATTACAAAAATATTATGAAATGATATGGCTACACAAATCTTTCTAGTATCTCTCTAGACAACCCAAAACATTAGTTTATTTTCATAATATAACTGCTGGCTAGAGAAAAACAAATGTCTTAAGAAGAGTACTTCACTGAAATGTTCATCTGTGATAAATGAGGCACTTCAGGTCTTCTGATGACTGGCTTAAACTAATTAAGTAGTGCTCTTCCAGCTGGTCACTATGAATATCTACACTAGACACAAAATTCCAATTCTATATCTACTTTCTTCCCCACCCCTGTGCTCAGAAAGTTTTACCACCTGGGTGATGCATTTTTCTTCAAAACAGGTAGAGAACAGGGAAGATTTTATATGGAAGATTATTTGGAAGATTTTTTTTTTTCTGATGGAAAGACAGATCTTCATTGAATCTCTAAATTAGTCCTGAAATTTGGTGAGCTTTTCAGACCTACACCCACCTCTTGATGCCATACCACTTCTCCAGATCAACACTCTTCTATTTGAGGATACCTTTTGGAACCATCCAAATGGCCACTTCTCTTTTTAAGTTTTCAAATCCACAAATATTTATTAATCATCTTTTGTTTGTCAAGTACTTTAGGGAGCTTCAAAGACAATGAAAGATACTGTCACTAACTGTGATGAACACACCTTCAATGAATCACGTCCTTGTATAAATTCCTCCCCTTAATCGCAACCAGAATTGGTGACTTACTTGCTTCTAGCCAACAGCATATGGCAAAGGTGATGGGACATGATTCCCTTGATTAGATTATATGTATGGCAAATGTGAAGGGGTTTTTCAGATACAGGTACAGTAGATTTTGTGTTAATCACAATGGAGATTATCCTGGGTGGGCCTGATATATATCAGATGAAAGCCCTTAAAAGATGGACTCTACTATTTTGTGAGACTCTTCCTCAGTGGCTTTGAAGAAGTAAGTTCCTGTCACAAGAAGACCTGTGAGAGGCCACATGGCAAGGAAATGTGATTTGCCCCAAAGAGCCAAGGGTGGCCTATGATTGACAGCAAAAAAATGGTAACCTCAATCCTACAACCACTAGGAACTGAATTCTGCCAACAACCACATGAGTTTGGCAGAGGACCCTCACGTTCCAGAAAGGAACACAGTCTGGCCCACACCTTGACTGTAGTTTTGTAAGACTGAACAGAAAACACAGTTAAGCTGTGCCTGGACTTCTGACCCCAATCTGTCAGATAATGTTTTAAGTTTGTGGTAACTTGTTATACAGCAATAAGAAACGAATGCACTATCTTTAGAGCATTCTCTGAGGTATTCTCATGGCCCCAACTTGGAGTTAAAATAATGTAAATAAAACAAATCAGAGAGTAATGCAGGTCATCTAATAAATTAGAAAATAGATCACAAGAAAAATACCAAGTTAAATCATCTGTTGTGTGTTTATCAAACTCTGTAAAGAAAAAATATTGGGATGAAAATATGATCACATGAGTGCATGTTGAAAGCTGATTATTTTTTGAAATAGTTTTGTTTTACAAAGAACCTAAAATGACTGTTGATTCAACCTCATTTCATTAACATTAAGAGTTTCAATATGTCAAGCTGTCTTCTTGCTCTTACTGCTACTATCCTTGAGAACAGGAATTCTTTTCAACTTGAGCCAGAAGATATTGGAGACTTTAGTTTAATTCCACAGTGCTTATGGTATAGGCTTTTTGGAAAACTAAAATATAATTCTTAAAAGAGTTATACTTACTTATTGAACAATAGTGCTTTAGATATGAGAATTTTTTGACTACCCTGAATACAGACCATTTCATGGGAATCATCAGTTTGCAATGATGAGAAACTTAGAAAAATGAAAATTGCATTTTATAGCATTTATTTTAGCTTTTTTGGAGGAGGTGAGAGCATGGTTATATCTAGGTGACCATAAAATTTATCATCTAACAGGGATGCATTAAAATGAAAGGAGGAATAATTGAAAATGAGCTGGGATAACAGGAGGGTAAGCAGGACTCTTCCTGGTGAACCAGGCTTTTTTGTCACTTCTGTTACAAAGCACATTCCTGGTAACAGATACAATGCTATCCTAGTGTTCATTTGACTTTCTTTGAACTTTTGTTATTTACAATTTTGACTGATACCAAAAGAAAAAACCAAAAACACTTTAACCTGAAAGAATATCATAGATTATTCTGAATCAACTTAAATTTCAACAGTGAGAAAGCCAGTGTTCCATGCTCTAATTTTAGGTGACTTATTAGACAATAATTGATATCACTGTATTGTATAATTGAAATTTGCTAAGAGAGTAGAATTTAAATATTCTCTCACACACAGAAATATAAATATGTGAGGCGATGAATATGTTAATTAAATTAATGAGTCTTTTCACAGTATATACATTTATCAAATCATTACATTGTACACCTTAAATATCTTACAGTTTTGTCAGATACACTTCAAAAAGTCGCCCAACTATGGACCTCACCTTTTACATATTCTGACTTTATTTCCCTTGTTCCTTGGCCTATTACTATAAGCATATTCTGTTTAGCTCATTCTATATGGATTGACTTCTCTTCCTTTTTGTTTTTTATTTCCTTTTGTTTGAGAGGTAGTATAATGTAGGGATTAAGAGCACACATGCTGGATTCTAACTGCCTTGGTTCAAATCTTGGTTCTACTATTTGTGACCACTGACAACTTAATTCATCTTGTTGTGTTTTAATTTTCTCACTTGTGTTGGGAATAAAAATGGAGATTTAAGAAGTATTTAACTCATGGATTTTTGTGACAGAGTGTTGGGCACATAAGTAAGCACTTAATGAATATTAACTTGTTATTATTTTCTTTTTAATAAAGATCCCAGTGAATAACTAATTCACTTAGGTTTTGTAGCATAAACATTTTTCTATAACTAGGAAAACACAAATTTTTCTATAACCAGGAAAATAAAACTAGTGCTTTCTAAAAATCAGCTTGCTAGCTTAAAAGGAAACCTGCTTCGTTCTCAAGGAAATGATTTTAAAACAAAAGGACTACGGCAATGGAAGAATGTCTGCATGTTAAAGCCAAAACATACTTCCGTGACTTTGGTCTTTAGAGACTAAGATTCCAGCAGGATTAACTGACTGAAGTTCTAAGCATGCTTGATAGTTCTGAATCAAGTTCAAGTATTCACATTTACAATCAGTGCCCTAGAATTAGATATGGTTTAATTTGACAATCAAGTTCAATGGATAAATCACTCCTCATTAAAATTAAAGTACTGTTAAGAGCATAGCATGTGGCCTTTGGAAGGTGGACACATTTCCATGAAAGAGACTTCGAGTGACTGCATAGTAGAAATTTAATAAGCCTGGATAGGGAATGTTCACTATGATTCATTTTGCTAGTTTAGTACATTAACTCAAATTTGCCATTAAACTAAGCAAAGATCCAAGTTACTCAGTTACCAAAATATCCAGTTTTTTGTTTCCAGATTAAAAAAAAAAAAGGCAAGGAAAAAGGAAGGTGATTCTTGAGATGTGAGTTAAATTTATCTCTCAATATTTTGGAAAGGTGAGTCATCTCTTGGATATATTGCTTTTGTCACATTAGTTGGTCTGGAAAAAAACAATGATGACATAAAACAGAAGCACAGTGATCCTCAAAGAAGAAAATTAAGTGAATAGATTCTTCCTTTTCTTTTCTCCTTTTCTTCCTTCCTTCCTTCCTTCTTTTCTTCTTTCTTTCTTTCTTTCCTTCTTTCTTTCTACCTACCTACCTTTCTTTCTTCCTTCCTTCCTTCCTTCCTTTCTTTCTTTCTTTCTTCTCCTTCCTCCCTCCCTCCCTTCCTTCTTTCCTTCCCTCCCTCCTTCCATTCCTATTCCCCTTTCTTGCATTTGTTGGTGAACTTCAGTAAGTCCAAATATGAAGTTACTGCATGATATAAAAGAAAATAGGTTGAGAAATAAATGTTGGAACCAAGCTGCATGACTGAGTGATCTAGAGAGCTGAGCAATTCTTCAAGAAATCTACATAATGCAACTCAAATAGGAAATAACTCAAATAGGAAGTTCAGACCCTGATCCTCCTTCTGTAGATGGAGTGGGTGATCCCTCACTCTTTTCTTCACAGGAGCAGCATAACCATAGACTTCATACATATTTAGATTTAATTCTCAAATTTATATATTTATTTCTGAAGTTTTACCTGAGATCTGAACTCAACTCTCTTTTGGGTAGTTCTACCTGGATATTCCCATAGGCACTTCAAATTTTACGTGTTAACTCAATTTGTTCTTTCCCATCTGGTCACACCTAATGTGCCTTCTATATTCTTAACTATGGTCAACAGTTTCACTATCCACTCAATAACACAGACACACAGTTTTCCAACTTCTTGAACAAAGACAGGACTCATTAGCAATGTAACAGCTATGAAAAATTCTAGAGTAAAGAAACTGATTTAACTTCACTTAATCCACAGTTTTCTGATCACAGAATCTTTTTTTCATGGAACACCTATTAACACTCCATCAGAGTAAAAATTGAGAATTTTACAATAGACTGTGAGATCCCATACCTATACAATCTGACTCTTGTTATATCTCTGACCTCATCTCCTACAGCTCTCTACCCTCACTCACACCTCTCTATCCATATCGGCCTCTTTGCTGTGGACTAATTCTAATTCACCTCATGGCTATAGGTTTAGCCAGCTCCTGGAGGACCTTGGGGCAATAATTCCAAGGAAACACAGCTTTAAGGTCACCTCAAAAATGTGAGGCAAGCAAAACTGCCAGAGCAATATCTAACCTTAGTAAAATCTTTGTAAGCCCTTTGGAAATTTACTTGCCCACAAACCTCAACTCACTGATTTTACAAACCATAATTATTTCTTTCTTAAAGCAGGTATCAAAGGGCCTCTCTCTGTTATCACTTTGTAGATGCCATTATTTTTTAGACAAAGTGAATCTAAATATTTGTAGTAATAAAATACAAAGTTTTAAAACTTTTCTATGAAGAAGTCTTTTAACCTTTTCAGGTTAGAATTTCTAATGAAGTCAGTTACTAGACGATAGACAGTGGAGACAGCAGAATGGTTAAGAGCCTGGCATTTGAATCCAGATTTCTACACCCACATTTAGGTTCTGCCACTTACTCATTGTATGATTTTTGGTCTAGTTACCTCTTTGGGCTACAGTTTTCTCATAGGTAAGCCTGGGATGATTGATCTTTCCTTTCCTACTAGGTAGTTTCTAGCAGTGAGGACAGACTAGGTCAGTATTCTAAAATTTTACCATGGTTGAGAATCACTCTGAGATGCATGGGGAGAGGAGAAGTCAGAAGGGCAGGGAGGGAAGACTGTTCTCATCTTTGTGCTGACTTTGTGAAATAATACACTCTTTTCTTTCCTTCTTCCCCCCCCCCACCCCCCGCCCGCATCACCCGAACTGCCTTTTGTTGCTTCGGGCTCTTGTCTATATACAAATCTTGTTTCTGGGAATCTTTCCAGCTTCAACTTCTGGATCCCATTTCGTCAATCTTGCCTGTTCTGTGGTCGACATAATAGCTAAGAATTATTGATCAGGGCTTTATTTTAAGTGTTTTACATGTAGCCTTCCCTTTAATCACTAAATCTCTTATCATCCCAATTTTATAAATAAGGAAACTGAGATCCAGAGGCCCCTCAGCTTCAATCTGATAGTTGTCTTCTATCTGTTGTCTTGAACCTGATGCTTTGGACCTTCTCTTGCTTAGGGTCCCCCTTTACCTGGTTTGTGGACCTCTCTGCCAAACTTGGCTCCTGGAAAGGAGGTACAGGCTCGGATGAGAAAAATGTCTGCTCCTATGTTCTTCTCAGAGATGTTGGAGTGTTACAAAATATTACAAAAGCTTTCATGTGAATACATTAAACTCTTCAAAAACCTATAGCAACCAAGGAATTGCTTTCTTCTCTTTGGGCTTCATGTAGCTCTTATTTCTTTAGTGAAGTCTTTGTGCCCAATGAATTATAGCAACAGCATGGGTCAGGTTTCCCTGAATATCCACCCCTTGTTTTAAATACCATTTTAGAAAGACAGGAAGGTACAGTGGGAAGAATTTGGGTTTTGGAGCCAGATAAACCTGGTATCAATTCCCTGCCCCCCCCTATTTAACCACCTGTGGGATTTTGAGGAGGACACTTGGTAACTCTAGGCCTAATTCTTGTTTGTAAAATGAGAACCACAGTAATTACCTCAAAGAAACGCATTTTTAGGTAAAGCATCATTTTTCTGTACTGCAGGGGTCTGCCGGAAAATCAAACAAGAGGTGGCTGGACCAGTAAGAGCTTATGCATCTGTAATTAATTAACAAGATATATGGATCTGTTCGTTACAAGTTTTTCAGCTTATATGTGCTGCCAAAAGATGAGTTTAGTCTCCAGAGACCAGGATTAGTAGCATGAAGAATTTGAATTAATCCTTCTTTTCTAGCATGACTATTGTTTTTCATCTCGGTTCAAATAGCCAAGTTGATTTATTTCATAGTTCTAGATTTGCTTGCATATTAGCTGATTATATGTTTTTCAATTTACAATTATATGTAATGGACTGTGTGTACTTTAGCATTCTGTTAGGCGTTACTATGGATACAAGAGAATTAAAAGCCATGGTTCCTGGTGCTAGGGGAGTTACACGCTAATTGGGATAAAGTCAATACTCTAGAAACAGCTCTAGAAAAATTCCAGATTGTGTATTATACAGTATCAGACTGTGAGTATAGGTGTACACCTATAGTGTAGGAGTAGGACTTTCCTTACCTTAGATTTTGAGAGAAATTTATCACATGAATGCTCTACAAGGGGCACTGTATTATCTGGTAGATGGTATCTTGGAGTATAGTTTTAGAAGATACAGAAGGGGTGGATTTCTGTTATGTCACCCCTCAGACACATGCCAGGTGGGTCTTATCAGAAAACTGGATTAAGATAGGGAGGAGTATGTAATTATCTGTTCCAGCAGCTAAGCCCTCCAATGTTAAACAAAGTTTTTAAAAATACATTCCTTTTGCCAATTTATTCTCTACAATGCTGTCAGAGTAATCTTTTAAAAATGCAAATCTGATCATGTCAACTTCTGGTCTGCCCGGTGGTTATTTCAAGTTTCTTTCTTTCTTCCCTTCCTTTTTTCCTTCATAAAAAAAAAAAAATTCTACTGTATATCTATATGATATAAAGCACTTTGTTGAGTATTGAGGCAATAAAATATAATAAGAAATAGTGCTTGTTTGCCCTTTAGGATTTTCTATTCTATCTGTGAGGCAGCTGAGTAGACAAAAACTTACAGTGTGGGGTAATATCGAGACTCACAGTAGAGGGGTCCCTAACACAGACTCGGGGTATTAGTGGAGGTTTTGCAGAGAGTATGATGCTTGAGTTAATTTGGAAGTACTAATGGGAGTTGGTCAGATGAAAGATGTGTGCATGAAAGATGCACAATGCTTCAGTAAGATGGAAGAGCAAATTCTAAGCATCAGAGATAAGAGAGAGCACATACGTTATAAACAGTTCATAATGGGTTTTGAGGCAGGCAGAGGCAAGAATGAAGCTACATAATAAAGACCCTACATGTCTTGGGAGGGTTTTTGGAATTTATTCTAAAAATTATTAGGGACCACTTAAGGATTTTAAGTGGGGAATCATTGTGTTACTTTACACTTTTATATGTACCCTAGTCAGCCAACAATTATGCTTTCTTGCTCTGGAAACTCTCTGCTTAATCCATCTGGTGTGTGTGTACTGTAGGACCTTATCTCTTTGGCTGTGGATTGGTGGTTAAACTTCAGATAGATTAGCCCAATCAGATGCTGTGTCTTTTGAGTCGGATCTGAGGACCACCCAAAAGTAGAGATGGGAATCTTTACTTGAGAGTCATGGAATTATGTATTCTGTCTAGAAGGTTTGGAAGCAGAGAGTTAAATATGGAACAACTATCAAGAGAAAAGCAGAGGCTGGAGACAAAGTGAGACACCTTTCCTGAAATTATTCTTGTCTTCTTTCGTATTTCTAGTCTTAGCTCCTACCAAGACCTGAACGCTTTCCTAGCCTTGGGTCCTGTAGACACCATGCATTCTTATTTTAGTTTGGATTCCTAGATGCAGACTTTAAGACGTAGATTCATGAAAAAAGTATTTATTTTAGAAGCATTCCCAGAAAAATAAGGAAGTAGAGTAAATGGGATCAGGGAGCAATGGAGGGTGCAGTGTGAAGACAAACCTAATGGAGGGGACTCTGGCTCAACACCTCAGGGCAATCCTTGAGGCAGTGTTGTTCACACCCTTGGGGTTTTCACAGTCAGGTGTGCAGGGAACCCCAGGTATTTCTACCCCCGCCCCTGTCAGCCATTAGTTAAGAACTGCCCCTGGGAAGACCCCAATGTTAAGAGAATTCCAGTTTTCTGTGCCTACATGTGAGAGAAGCTCTTGAACTCTGATTCCTGTTCTGGCTGTGGAGAGTAGGGGTACACCAGGACCCACTTGGTGGACAGTGGATACTGGTCCAAGGACATGTGGGCAGAGAACTGACACTATTGCTACAATCCTTGAAGTTAAGTCCCCTTTTAAATTTTTTCAGTGAGCTTAAGTTCATTTTCTGTAATCTTCAGCCAAAAAGCCTAAAATAACACCATGGTTTTTAGGTTGTATTTTACAAGCACTCTAGCTACAGATAAGGGATGGAAGGGGTGTCAAGTATGGAGATAAACCGGTTAGAAGGCTGTTGAAATAATCCATTAACTAATTATTTTATTTTATTTATTCATTCAATAATATTTATTAAGCATCTATATTACCAATTGATGGGGATACAGCAATGATTAAGGCTAACAAGGTACAAGGTTCAGCAGTTCTTTTGTGTAACAGAAGCAATGGGACAAATTGACAAAAAATTGTAATTGGGTGTGACAAGAAATGTGTGCTCTAGGGAACCATTTGAACACACCCAGTGTAAGGGAAAGTTCCCCAGAGAAAGTGATGTGGAAATTGGATCCCAAAGAGAGAAGAGATAATAATGGCCTAGAAAACTGCAATATCAGTGAGTAGAAGTGAATTTATTTGGAAGTTATTAAAGAGGTAGAAGTAATGGCCATGGTGACTGAATAGGAAAGATTTTCTATGAAAGATTTTCTACTTGGTTGGCTAGAGATAACCATTAACTGGGGCAAAAAATACAAAAAGTAGATCTGGGAGTCAAGACTTAAGCTTGTCTTGGCAATATTAAGTGGGAAATGTTATGAGACATCCACATGGACTTGCATTCATTTTTGGAAGGCTGAGGTCTTCCAAAGACCATAAGAATTGAGGTCTTAACAAAGAATTTTACACTTAAAGCCATGACCTGACTTTGAAGGAAGGTTTGATTAAAAATACTGACTCAATCAACAAGCTTTAAGAATTTACTGGACTTAATCCCAACACTTTTCAGATGCTCCTTGACTTTCATTTTCCTTGGTTAGATTTATTTTTTAAAAGTCAAAGAGTCAGTTATGACTGTAATTTATCAGGGGAATTTAATGTGCCCGTTTTGTTTGTTGAAAGCTGTGTTTCCCAAACTTTATCATCTGGATTTGCCTCTCTATGATTTTGCCTTAGCCATGTATCGGCTATACTATTTTTCTGTAACAGTACTCTTTTTTCCCTGTTCCCAAGCAATAATTCCATAAAACCATAGATTTAATGTGCTAGTTATACTTTTATAATGCACAATAAAACAAATGCATAACTGTCATGTACTACCATTATTCATGTATCACATCAAATCTTTTCATACCAATAGCAGTATACACATTATGTTTTGGTAAATACTAGTTTAGCTAATTAATCCTGTTAGAGGATTAGACTCTGGGTCTTCCCTAGGTATGGTTTATCACATAGTTACTTTTCCAAAGGAAAAGGTAGATTTTGCCAGTGACAGAAATGTACATAAATCAGGCCACACTTTTTTCTTCTTTTCCTTTTTTTTCTTTTATCTTTTCTTTCTTTTTCTTTCTTTTCTTTTCTTTTTTTTTTTTTTTAAGATAGAGACTCAATGATTCAGAACCCACATGGCAAGTCTGTTGGCAGGTTCATGCTTCCTTCAAACCTGTACGGAGAATCCTTCCTTGCCTCTTCCTAGCTGTTGGTGGTTTCCTGACAATCTTGGTGTTCTAGGCTTTGCAGAGTTTCTTTGGAGGTTAACTCACTGCTTTCTTAAGGAAAGGAGGAATGTGGAGACTGTGACAAGAGCTTTCAGCTCCCTCCTGAACACTCTCCTTGAGTCTGAGGGGAACAGCGGTTCTCTTTAGAGTACTGTATTTATTGGACTATATTCCTTAGATTGGCAATTTTATAAGAATGGAAGACCAGATGATGTTATTATTAGAGAGAAATCAAGTGAACTAAACCAAATAGAGTTTAAGATGAAGCATATGAAGGAGTAAATATTCTGAAGTAGGAAAGAATGAGGCCTTCTATCTGAACAGAAATATCTAAAGCTGGTCACAAATACCCTGCGTGACTGTAGTGATGAAAGTGATATTTCCTCAAGAAGATGTTTCTTTAGGCTTGAAGTATGGGGATGAAACCCTTGACACATTTCTGAGGTGAGATTATTTGTGTATTAAATACCTGGAGGCCTTCAGGCAGCCAGTCTGCAAAACACGGAGCAAACAAAGTGGCACTGTGCAGTGACCCCAGTGTCATTGCCCCAGAGACCACATGGACCAGCAGACCAGCAGCATGACAGTCCATCCCTGGCTTTAAGAGCCTTCACACGTACTTAACCACCACAGCATGGTCCCCAGGCTTTTTTTTTTTTTTTTTTGCGGTACGCGGGCCTCTCACTGTTGTGGCCTCTCCCGTTGCGGAGCACAGGCTCCGGACGCGCAGGCTTAGCAGCCATGGCTCACGGGCCCAGCCGCTCCGTGGCACGTGGGATCTTCCTGGACCGGGGCACGAACCCATGTCCCCTGCATCGGCAGGCGGACTCTCAACCACTGCGCCACCAAGGAAACCCCCCAGGCCTTTTTATCCAGCTTATTTAAATCCTGTTTGGGACAAGATTAGAAAATAATTTAATAAACAAAAGTGCTGCTACATATATTATACTGTGATTCTATGGAAAGTCTCAAAGGCAACATCAAGTGGCATCTAGGGTATAGCATGATCTATTTGTGAGGTCAGCAACTTTGTTTTGTTTTAGATTAATAGACTCTACTTAGAGAAAAAAATTGAGCAGAAAGTACAGAGAATCCCTCTACTCTACCCACGGTTTTCTCCATGATTAACATCTTGCATTATTAGGGACATATTTGTTACAACTGATGAACCAGTATTGATATATTATCCTTAATGAAAATCCATAGTTTACATCAGGATTCACTCTTTGTGTTTTACAGTTTTATAGGTTTTGATAATGTCATGTATGCATCATTACCATAGTATACAAAACAGTTTTACTCCTCTAAAAATCCCTTATGCTGTACCTATGCAACCTGCCCTCCTTCCCCTGGTTCCCTGGCAACTGTTGATCTTTCTATTAACTCTATAGTTTTGTTTTTTTCTAGAATGTCATATAGTTGGGATCATACAGTATGTAGTCTTTTCAGATGGGCTTCTTTCACATGGCAATATGCATTTAAGTTTCTTCCAGGTCTTTTCGTGGCTTGATAGCTCATTTCTTTTTATCACTGAATAATATTCCATTGTCTGGGTGTACCACAGGTTATTTATCCATTCATCTGCTGAAGGATATCTTGATTGCTTCCAAGTTTTGGCAATTATCAGTAAAGCTCTTATAAACATCCACGTGCAGGTTTTTGTGTGAACATGTTGCCTTTTTTTCTTTAGTTTTACTGAGATATAATTGACATATAGCACTGTATAAGTTTAAGGGATACAGCATAATGACTTGACTTACATATAGTATTGTGAAATGATTACCACAGTAAGTTTAGTTAGTAGCCATCATCTAATATTGATACTCATTTGTTTATTGGGAGCACAACTGCTGGAGTATGTATGGTAAGACTGCGTTTAGCTTTGTAAGATGTAACAAATTGTCTTTCAAAGTGGCTGTATCATTTTAAGTTCTTCTGTAAACTTCCTCTTTGGTCATCTCTCTGTCTCTTCTCATCCTTTCATATATTTCCTAGGTGACCAGGGCTCTCTATGTGACCTTCACGAAGCTGATTAGTACCCAGAACCCCACCCCAGCTCCTTTCCAAAAGCACATGCAGGTCTCATCTCTTTATATCTCTGATCTCAGCTAGGAAAACAGATAACAACGAAGAGCATTCAGGTAGCCCTTACTGTTTACAGTGAACGTCGACATAAAATTTTCCTTTTAATCTTCAAAGACAGTTATCTGCTAAGGGCTTATTTTCCCCAATTTGAAGATGGGGAATCCACAATAAAACCAAAATTCATATAGCTAGTCAGTGGAGAAATGGACTGGATACTACTCAACCATTTAAAAACTCTTCTGTAATAAAGAAATTTAAATAAGCACACAAATAAACCAGATACTTCTTTTGATTGAAACTGGAAATTTTAATGGCTATCTTGCCTGACATGTTACTCTTCCAGAAAACACAGCCTTTAAAAAAGTTGTGTTTCTAATGCCATGACCCAAAGGAGCAAGTAATGGTGGTTATTTTACTTACTAGAATATGCTTTAATGACAAAGTTGGTCAAATATGCAATCAGTCAGACAACATCTGCCCTTTAAAAAATGGCTTTACTGCTCCTTTAGTACAGCAAAGAAGTAGTAATGATCCTTTCTGAAATTAGAGAAAGTTGTTAAGGAAGATATGGTCTGCAAGGAGTGAACAGACTTTCCCAGCATTTTATAGGTTGTGTGCTAAGCTTTAAAAAGGAATTGTTTTTTAATGTAGAAGTGAATCATGAACATAAAAATGCTATATAAATGTTTAAATCATTTTCTATTCCATTTATAATAAAGGCAGGTCCTGGAAGTAAAAACTGAAATTGAAGTCAATTTTTGAAGCAAAAAAATATTAAGAATCGCCTTGTACAACTTGGCATTATGTTTTAATTAAATGTATTCCATTAACATTCCCTGATCATTCCTCTTGTTTCCCTAATCCTCTAAGTGGTTTCTGGCCATTGTGCAGGCCTCTGAGCACATTCAACACATTACTCCCACGTGATGCACTATTTGTAAATGATGAGCTGGATTCACTTGTCTTTCTGTGCTCCCCCCATCCAACCCTATTCCCAAGATATCAGTGAAACAAGATATTTAGCATCTGTATATGTTTCCTAAAACCACTACAACAAAGTACCATACACTGGATGGCTTAACGCAGCAGAAATTTATTGTCTCAGTTCCGGAGGCTACAAGTCTGAAATCAAGTTGTTGGTAGGTCCATGCTCCCTTCAAACCCATAAGGGAGAATGCTTCCTTGCCTTTTCCTAGCTTTTGGTGGATTACTGGAGATCTTTGGCGTTCCTTAGCTTGGAGCTGCATAACTCTAATCTCTGCCTTTGTCATCACATGGTGTTTTCCTTGTGTGTCTCTCTGTACTCACATGGTCATCTTTGTATAAGGACACTAGTCATATTGGCTTAGGGGCCTGGCTACTGCTGTATGACCTCATCTTAACTAGTTGTATCTATAACAACCTATTTCCAAGTAAGGTCACATTCTGAGGTACTGGATGTTAGAACTTCAACATATCTTTCTGGGGGGGAATGGGAGACACAATTCAATCCATAACAGCACCCTTCCCTTTTTTATCTGGGAACAGCAACTTCCTTGTTGTGGAAAAAGTGCTCTTTACCTATTTCATTTATCTAGTTCTAGTGTTTGCATCGAGCCTCAGTATTGGTGCTGAGTACTCAGTACTCAGTTAAAGTTAGTTGTCCCAGAGGTTGGAATGCAACTTAATCTACACCTTTCAGAGTCCTTTCTTAGGCTTAAAACAAAACAAAACAACAAAGCAAAAAAAAAAAAAAAGCACTGGATCTGTGAAAAAGATTCCACTTCTCTTGGTGATAAAAGGCATCTGAAACATGGGACATGTTGACACCTGTTTCCAGACTCGTGGAAGAAATCAGTCTCAGAGAATGAAATCAACAAGCAGAAAATGACAGAGACAAGAGATAAGAAGCTCCTTTGGCTACAATTACATAAACTCTATTCTTGCTTTAGTTAGTTGGAGAAGCTGGTTTTCTTTTACTTGCAAAACAAAAGCAAAACAAAAGAACAGAAACCATTAAAATTACCAAGGGATATCTACCTTCTGGAGTTGGGTGGAAGTTGCCACTATGCCACTATGAAGACAGTCTTTATGTTGCAGACTCAAGAAATTGTTCAAGGGAAAGTAGATTTCACATGGAGTAAGCCAAGCTGGTTTTTCTGTGTTTATCTATAATTCACAAATTTTGGCCCTACAAGGCTAGTGAGTCCAAAATTAAGGGATTTTAATTTTGATTCAGACAACAGATCACTGCATAAATTAGGTAATTTACTTATTTGGCCTTTGCCTCATGTCTATGTTGATACAATAGGAATAAATAATGTTTGCTGAGTCTAGAGGCATGATTCAACTTGTGTTAAATATGTTTTCAGAGTTAATACAATTCTCTTTCTTTCTACACTGTTTTTGATACACATAATTTAAAAATAATATAGACAATTTTAAAGAAGACATACCATTTAGATTTCTGTTTATATTTTAAAAGAATGTCAATTCTTCAAAATCATATGACTATGAGTCATAATCATATGACTAATAACTAAAGAAAGTTATTAGAAATGAAAGAGAAGTTTAATAATGAATTGAAATTATTAAATTTAGTGTAGTTTAACATATCTTTTTTGGTTCTTTTAAAACATATTTCGAGCCTCTGTTATAAGATGCATACGTATGTAGAATTATATTCTGTCTCTCAAGTCCTTTTATCATTATAAATGGCTTTCTTTAATAACACAATGCAGCATGCTTTTATAATCTTTTGTTTGTTTTATCTTTTATTCTGAATTTTATTTATATGTTTTTTATATAGCAGGTTCTTATTACTTATCTATTTTATACATATTAGTGTATATATGTCAATACCAATCTCCCAATTCATCTGACCACCATCATACCCCTGCCCACGCTTTTCCCTCTTGGTGTCCATACATTTATTCTCTATATCTGTGACTCTATTTCTGCCTTGCAAACTGGTCCATCTGTACCAGTTTTATAGATTCCACATATATGCGTTAATTTACAATATTTGTTTTTCTCTTTCTGACCTACTGAACTCTGTGTGACAGACTCTAGATTTATCCACATCTCTACAAATGACCCCATTTTGTTCTTTTTTATGGCTGAGTAATATACCATTGTATATATGTACCACACTGTATTTATCCATTCATCTGTTGATGGGGACTTAGGTTGCTTCCATGACCTGGCTATTGTAAATAGTGCTGCAGTGAACATTGGGGTGCATGTGTCTTTTTGAATTATGGTTTTCTCTGGGTATATACCCAGTAGTGGGATTGCTGGGTCATATGATAGTTCTATTTTTAGTTTTTTAAGGAACCTCCATACTATTCTCAATAGTGGCTGTATCAATTTACATTCCCACCAACAGTGCAAGAGGGTTCCCTTTTCTCCACACCCTCTCCAGCATTTGTTGTTTTTAGATTTTCTGGTGATGCCCATTCTAACTGCTGTGAGGTGATACTTCATTGTAGTTTTGATTTGCATTTCTCTAGTAATTAGTGATGTTGAGCCTCTTTTAATGTGCCTCTTGTCCATCTATATGTCTTCCTTGGTGAAATGTCTGTTTAGGTCTTCCAACCATTTTTAAACTGGATTGTTTGTTTTTTTGATATTGAGCTCCATGAGCTGTTTGTATATTTTGGAAATTAATCTTTTGTCAGTTGAATCATTTGCAAATATTTTCTCCCATTCTGAAAATTGTCTTTGTCTTGTTTATAGTTTCCTTTGATGTGCAAAAGCTTTTAAGTTTCATTAGGTCCCATTTCTTTATTTTAGTTTTTATTTCCATTTCTCTATGCGGTGGGTCAAAAAAGATCTTGCTGTGATTTATGTCAAAAAGTGTTCTTCCTATGCTTTCCTCTAAGAGTGTTATACTGTCCGGTCTTACATTTAGGTCTTTAATCCACTTTGAATTTATTTTTGTGTATGGTGTTAGGGAGTGTTCTAATTTCATTCTTTTACATGTAGCTGTCCAGTTTTCCAAGCACAGCTTATTGCAGAGACTGTTTTTTTCTCAATAGATTCCTTTATCTTAGATTAGTTGACCACAGGTGTATGGGTTTATCTCTGGGCTTTCTATCCTGTTCCATTGATCTACATTTCTGTTTTTGTGCCAGTACTGTATTGTCTTGATTACTGTAGCTTTGCAGTATAGTCTGAAGTCAGGAGCCTGATTCCTCCAGCTCCGTTTTTTGCCCTCAAGTTTGCTTTGTCTATTCGGGGTCCTTGTATGTCCATACAAATTTTAAGATTTTTTGTTCTAGTTCTGTAAAAAATCCCATTGGTAATTTGATAGGGATTGCAAAGAATCTGTAGATTGCTTTGGGTAGTATAGTCATTTTCACAATATTGATTCTTCCAATCCAAGAACATGGTATATTTCTCCATCTGTGTATGTCATCTTTGATTTCTTTCATCAGGGTCATATAGTTTTCTGAGTACAGGTCTTTTACGTCCTTAGGTAGGTTCATACCTAGGTATTTTATTCTTTTTTGTTGCAATGGTGAATGGGATTGTTTCCTTAATTTCTCTTTTTTTTTTTTTTTTTTTTTTTATGGAGGGGGATATTTATTGACATAGAAAACTGTTTATATATTTTTTTATGAAAGAAAAAGAATATTCATTTATTTTTAATGACTTATTAGAACAAATACCTATAGATATCATTATATATATGATATATAAATTAATTATACAATATATCATGTATTAATTATTAAAACATACTCTGGTAAATATTATATATTCAATATGAAACAGGAGGAAAGGGGGCAGGGCACAACCTTTAAAAGAATTACATAGCCCGAGGACACAACATAAACTGATTAGAACAAAATAGGTCCAAGATGGCGGACGAGTCTACTTCCACTAGACCTTGAGCCTCAGTATACACTCATTGTAACACATCAGCAAGCTAAGCGACACACCCACAGGTGCCACGACAGTTCCAAGGATGACCATAAAGGTCAAAAAGTGGGCGGTGGCTCAATTCCTAGAAATCCCCACCCCTTCCCCAAAATAGCTGGAATACTCCTCCCACTCATCAGCGTATGAAATTACTCACCCCTATAAAACTAACAACCCCATACCCTGGTGCTGCCCTCGCCTTCTTTTTTTTTTTTTTATTTTTTATTTTTTTTTTTATAGGTATACCTGGATTTAATTCTCACTTCTACCGCTTGGTAGCTGGATAGCCTTAGGCAAGTTTCATACCTCCCTGAAATTCACTTAATTCAGTCTGTAAAATGGCATAATAACTTATTATAGCATCCTTTTAGGAATTTTAAATCAGTTCTTGAAATAAAAGTACACAATATATAGACAAGTATGGATTCCTCAATAGATGTTTGACCTTTCATTTCTCCAGTATCCCACCCGCATCAAATAAAGAAAAATACTTTTTAAAATTTACGAATATTTCATTGTTGTAAAGTTAAAGCCATAAAAATAATCAAATGGCCTACTATCATACCGTTAGAAGAAAAAAAAAAGGTGTTCATGAGAGTTCCATATTAGAATACAAGTTTTCCTTAGGCACCTGTTTATGTATGCTATTCTGCTCTTTGCAATAAATAATTAAATTTAAAAGACTTAATTCCTCACTTTTAAGACCTTATTAGTTTACAAATTACATATTGACCTATGCTAAATTTTATACCGACCCATGCTAATGAATTCAGTACAGAAAACAAAAAACACTGCACTCAAGCAAACTACATATATATATATATATATATATATATATAATTTATATGAGAATTGCTACTCCAGCTTTCTTTTGGTTTCCATTTGCATGAAATACCTTTTTCCATCCCCTTACTTTCAGTCTGTATGTGTCTCTAGGTCTGAAGTGGGTCTCTTGTAGACAGCAAATATATGGGTCTTGTTTTTGTATCCATTCAGCCAATCTGTGTCTTTTGGTGGGAGCATTTAGTCCATTTACATTTAAGGTAATTATCGATATGTGTGTTCCCATTCCCATTTTCTTAATTGTTTGGGGTTTGTTATTGTAGGTCTTTTCCTTCTTTTGTGTTTCTTGCCTAGAGAAGTTCCTTTAGCAGTTGTTGTAGAGCTGGTTTGGTGGTGCTGAACTCTCTCAGCTTTTGCTTGTCTGTAAAGGTTTTAATTTCTCCATCAAATCTGAATGAGATCCTTGCTGGGTAGAGTATTCTTGGTTGCAGGTTTTTCTCCTTCAACACTTTCAATATGTCCTGCCACTCCCTTCTGGCTTGCAGAGTTTCTGCTGAAAGATCAGCTGTTAACCTTATGGGGATTCCCTTGTGTGTTATTTGTTGTTTTTCCCTTGCTGCTTTTAATATGTTTTCTTTGTATTTAATTTTTGACAGTTTGATTAATATGTGTCTTGGCGTATTTCTCCTTGGATTTATCCTGTATGGGACTCTCTGTGCTTCCTGGACTTGATTAACTATTTCCTTTCCCATATTAGGGAAGTTTTCAACTATAATCTCTTCAAATATTTTCTCAGTCCCTTTCTTTTTCTCTTCTTCTTCTGGAACCCCTATAATTCGAATGTTGGTGCGTTTAATGTTGTCCCAGAGGTCTCTGAGACTGTCCTCAGTTCTTTTCATTCTTTTTTCTTTATTCTGCTCTGCAGTAGTTATTTCCACTATTTTATCTTCCAGGTCACTTATCCGTTCTTCTGCCTCAGTTATTCTGCTATTGATCCCATCTAGAGTACTTTTAATTTCATTTATTGTGTTGTTTATCGTTGCTTGTTTCATCTTTAGTTCTTCTAGGTCCTTGTTAACTGATTCTTGCATTTTGTCCATTCTATTGTCCATTCTATCTCCAAGATTTCGGATCAACCTTACTATCATTATTCTGAATTCTTTTTCCGGTAGACTGCCTATTTCCTCTTCATTTGTTAGGTCTGGTGGGTTTTTATCTTGCTCCTTCATCTGCTGTGTGTTTTTCTGTCTTTTCATTTTGCTTATCTTACTGTGTTTGTGGTCTCCTTTTTTGCAGGCTGAAGGTTCGTAGTTCCTGTTGTTTTTTGTGTCTGTCCCCAGTGGCTAAGGTTGGTTCAGTGGGTTGTGTCGGCTTCCTGGTGGAGGGTACTAGTGCCTGTGTTCTGGTGGATGAGGCTGGATCTTGTCTTTGTGGTGGGCAGGTCCACGTCTGGTGGTGTGTTTTGGGGTGTCTGTAGACTTATTATGATTTTGGGCAGCCTCTCTGCTAATGGGTGGGGTTGTGTTCCTGTCTTGCTAGTTGTTTGGCATAGGATGTCCAGCACTGTAGCTTGCTGGTCGTTGAGTGAAGCTGGGTGCTGGCGTTGAGATGGAGATCTCTCGGAGATTTTTGCTGTTTGATATTATGTGGAGCTGGGAGGTCTCTTGTGGACCAGTGTCCTGAAGTTGGCTCTCCCACCTCAGAGGCACAGCACTGACTCCTGGCTGCAGCACCAAGAGCCTTTCATCCACAGGGCTCCTTAATTTGGGATGATTCGTTGACTATTCAGGTATTCCACAGATGCAGGGTATATCAAGTTGATTGTGGAGCTTTAATCCGCTGCTTCTGAGGCTGCTGGGAGAGATTTCCCTTTCTCTTCTTTGTTCTCACAGCTCCCAGGGGCTCAGCTTTGGATTTGGCCCCGCCTGTGCGTGTAGGTCGCCGGAGGGCGTCTGTTCTTTGCTCAGACAGGACGGGGTTAAAGGAGCCGCTGATTCGGAGGCTCTGGCTCACTCAGGCCGGGGGGTAGGGAGGGTCACGGAGTGTGGGGCGGGCCTGCAGCGGCAGAGGCCGGCGTGACGTTGCAGCCTGAGGCGCGCCGTGCGATCTCCCGGGCGAGTTGTCCCTGGATCCCGGGACCCTGGCAGTGGCGGGCTGCACAGGCTCCCCGGAAGGGCGTGTGGCTAGTGACCTGTGTTCGCACACAGGCCTCCTGGTGGCAGCAGCAGAGGCCTTAGCGTCTCATGTCTGTCTCTGGGCTCCGCACTTTTAGCCGCGGCTCGCGCCCGTCCCTGGAGCTCTCTCAAGCAGCGTTCTTAATCCCCTCTCCTCGTGTACCAGGAAACAAAGAGGGACGTAAAAGTCTCTTGCCTCTTCGGCAGGTCCAGACTTTTCCCCGGACTCTCTCCCGGCTAGCCGCAGTGCACTAACGCCCTGCAGGCTGTGTTCACGCCGCCAACCTCAGTCCTCTCCCGGTGCTCCGACAAAAGCCGGAGCCTCAGCTCCTAGTCCCGCCCGCCCTGGCGGGCGAGCAGACAAGCCTCTCGGCTGGTGAGTTCCGGTCGGCCCGATCCTCTGCGCTGGAATCTCTCCGCTTTGCCCTCCGCACCCCTGTTGCTGTGCTCTCCTCCGCGGCTCCCAAGCTCCCCCACTCCGCCTCCCGAAGTCTCCACCCGCGAAGGGGCTTCCTAGTGTGTGGACACTTTTCCTCCTTCACAGCTCTCTCCCGCTGGTGCAGGACCCGTCCCTATCCTTTTGTCTCTGTTTAGTTTTTTCTTTTGCCCTAACCAGGTACGTGGGGGGTTCCTTGCCTTTTGGGAGGTCTGAGGTCTTCTGCCAGCGTTCAGTAGGTGCTCCGTAGGAGTTGTTCCACGCGTAGATGTATTTCTGGTGTACCTGTGGGGAGGAAGGTGATCTCCGCGCCTTACTCTTCCGCCATCTTCCCGGAAGTCTCTCTTTGTAATTCCTTAATTTCTCTTTCTGATCATTTGTTGTTGGTGTTTGGAATGCCAGAGATTTCTGTGCCTTAATTTTGTATCCTGCTACTTTACCAAATTCATTGATTAGCTCTAGTAGTTTTCTGGTGACATCTTTAGGATTCTCTATGTATAGTATCATGTCATCTGCAAACAGTGACAGTTTTACTTCTTCTTTTCCAATTTGTATTCCTTTTACTTCTTTTTTTTCTCTGATTGCTGTGGCTAGGACTTCCAAAACTATGTTGAATAATAGTGGTGAGAGTGGACATCCTTGTCTTTTTCCTGATCTTAGAGGAAATGCTTTCAGTTTTTCACCATTGAGAATGATGTTTGCTGTGGGTTTGTCATATATGGCCTTTATTATGCTGAGGTAGATTCCCTCTATGCCCACCTTCTGGAGAGTTTTTTATCATAAATCGGTGTTGAATTTTGTCAAAAGCTCTTTCGACATCTATTGAGATGATCACATAGTTTTTATTCTTCAGTTTGTTAATATGGTGTATCACATTGATTGCTTTGTGTATATTGAAGAATCCTTGCATCCCTGGGATAAATCCCACTTGATCATGGTGTATGATGGTTTTAATATGTTGTTGAATTCTGTTTGCTAGTACTTTGTTGAGGAATTTTGCATCTATATTCACCAGTGATATTGGTCTGTAATTTTCTTTTTTTGTAGTATCTTTTTCTGGTTTTGGTATCAGGGTGATGGTGACCTCATAGAATGAGTTTGGGGGTGTTTCTTCCTCTGCAATTCTTTGGAAGAGTTTGTGAAAGATGGGTTTTAGCTCTTCGCTAAATGTTTGATAGAATTCACCTGTGAAGCCATCTGGTCCTGGACTTTTGTTTGTTGGAAGATTTTTAATCACAGCTTCAATTTCATTACTTGTGATTGGTCTATTCATATTTTCTATTTCTTCTTGGTTCAGTCTTGGAGGTTATATCTTTCTAAGAATTTGTCCATTTCTTTCAGATTGCCCATTTTATTGGCATAGAGTTGCTTGTAGTAGTCTCTTATGATATTTTGTTTTTCTGTGGTGTCTGTTGTCACATGTCCTTTTTCATTTCTAATTTTATTGATTTGTCCTCTCCCTCTTTTTCTTGATGAGTCTGGCTAAAGGTTTATCAATTTTGCTTATCTTCTCAAAGAACCAGCTTTTAGTTTTATTAATCTCTGCTCTTGTTTTCTTTGTTTCTACTTCATTTATTTCTGCTCTGATCTTTAGGATTTCTTTCCTTCCGTTAACTTTAGGTTTTGTCTGTTCTTCTTTATGTAGTTGCTTTAGTTGTAAGGCTAGATTCTTTATTTGAGATTTTTCTTGTTTCTTGAGGTTGGATTTTATTGCTATAAACTTCCCTCTTAGAACTGCTTTTGCTGCATCCCATAGATTTTGGATCGTCATGTTTTCATTGTCATTTGTCTCTAGGTATTTTTTGATTTCCTCTTTGATTTCTTCAGTGATCTTGGTTATTTAGTAACGTAGTTTTTAGCCTCCATATATTTGTGGTTTTTTTCATTTATTTCCCTGTGATTGATTTCTAAACTCATAGTGTTGTGTTTGGAAAAGATGTTTGATATGATTTCAATTTTCGTAAATTTACCGAGGCCTGATTTGTGACCCACGATGTGATCTATCCTGGCAAGTTTTCCGGGGCACTTGAAAGAAAGTGTATCTGCTGTTTTCAGATGGAAAGTCCTATAAATATCAATGAAGTGCATCTGGTCTATTGTGTCATTTAAAGCTTCTGTTTCCTTGTTAACTTTCTGTCTGGATGTTCTGTCCATTGGTGTAAGTGAGGTGTTAAAGGCTCCCCCTACTATTGTGTTACCATCAATTTCCTCTTTTAGAGCTGTTAGCATTTGCCTTATGTATTGAGGTACTCCTATGTTGGGTGCATAAATATTTATAATTGTTACATCTTCTTCTTGGATTGATCCCTTGATCATAATGTAGTGTCCTTCCTTGTGTCTTTTAACTTTTTTTTTTTTGCGGTACGGGGGCCTCTTACTGTTGTGGCCTCTCCCTTTGCAGAGCACAGGCTCCAGACGCGCAGGCCCAGCGGCCATGGCTCACGGGCCCAGCCGTCTGCGGCATGCGGGATCTTCCTGGACTGGGGCACGAACCCGCATCCCCTGCATTGGCAGGTGGACTCTCAACCACTGCACCATCAGGGAAGCCCTAAGGCAATTTTTGATATGTATGTTCCTATTACCATTTTCTTAATTGTTTTGCGTTTGTTTTTGTAGGTTCTTTTCTTCTCTTGTGTTTCCCACTTAGAGAAGTTCCTTTAGCATTTGTTGTACAGCTCGTTTGGTGGTGCTGCATTCTCTTAGCTTTTGCTTGTCTGTAAAGCTTTTGATTTCTCTGTCGAATCTGAATGAGATCCTTGCCAGGTAGAGTAATCTTGGTTGTAGATTCTTCCCTTTCATTACTATAAATACATCGTGCCACTCCCTTCTGGCTTTTAGACTTTCTGCTGAGAAATCAGCTGTTAACCTTATGGGAGTTCCCTTGTGTATTATTTGTCATTTTTCCCTTGTTGCTTTTAATAATTTTTCTTTGCCTTTAATTTTTGTCAGTTTGATTACTATGTGTCTTGGCCTGTTTCTCCTTGGGTTTATCCTGCCTGTGAGTGTCTACACTTCCTGGACTTGGGTGGCTATTCCCTTTCCCATGTTAGGGAAGTTTTTGACTATAATCTCTTCAAATATTTTCTCAGGTCCTTTGTCTCTGTCTTTCTCCTTCTGGGACCCCAATAATGCAAATGTTGTTGTGTTTAATGTTGTCCCAGTGGTCTCTTAGGCTGTCTTCATTTCTTTTCATTCTTTTTTCTTCATTCTGTTCTGTGGCAGTGAATTCCACCATTCTGTCTTCCAGGCCACTTATCCATTCTTCTGTCTTAGTTATTCTGCTATTGATTACTTCTAGTGTATTTTTCATTTCAGCTATTGTATCATTCATCTCTGTTTGTTTGTTATTTAATTCTTCTAGGTCTTTGTTAAACATTTCTTGCATCTTCTCAATCTTTGCCTCCATTGTTTTTTTGAGGTCCTGGATCATCTTCCCTATCATTATTCTGAATTCTTTTTCTGGAAGGTTGCCTATCTTCTCTTCACTTTGTTGTTTTTCTGGGGTTTTATCTTGTTCCTTCATCTGGTACATAGTCCTCTGCCTTTTCATTTTGTCTTCATTTCTGTGAATGTGGTTTTCATTCCACAGGCTGCAGGATTGTAGTTCTTCTTACTTCTGCTGTCTGCCCTTTCTGCGTGCTATAATCTTTAGTATAACCAGCAAGAGAAGAGTTTAGTATAAATTAGTACCTTTACCACTTCTCGAATAATCTAATGATTTTAGAACATTTAACTTAATTTTTTCTTAAACTAGAATAAAGTACCAAGATGGCCTTGTAAACCCCTTTTATGAGACAGGAGAACATGCTCAGTAGCATAAGAGAAATCTTAGTTACTCTCAAAGAGATGCATGATACTTTAAAGGACAAGGAAAATAAACTGTTTGTTCCCTATGTTCTTGTTGTTCATACATTAGAATCTATGAATCTGTGTTATACATATACATAATACATTAACATATACATAATATATATGCATATATAATATATAATATTATAAATAACAGGATAATAGGGGACAAAATGTGGCATAATAGAAGGTACTTGAAAACAGAGAGGGAGAGAAAAGTTACCATAGATTAGGGAGGACATTAAAAAAATAGTAATATTACAAATCTCAAATAATTCAGTAATAACATTAAATAAAAACTGAATACTCTAAGTAAGAGTATAAGTGATAGTTATATGGCACTTATAATATAGACAACTTAAATATGAGGTCACAGAATGATAGAAAATAAAAAATGGAAAAAGAAATAGGCAAACACTAATCAAAAGAAAGCTACTAATGTAGACAATCATACTTAAGGCATGAAGCATTATTAGACAAAGTCTTAGTTTTTAACAAAAGAAGCATAATGCTTTAAATGAGAACTGGATGAAATAAAAAGTAGTTAACTGAGATAATCCATGGTAGGTAACTAAAATTATAATGGTAGAATTCAAGTTCACACTGGATTAAAGTAAAGAACTTTACTAAAATTTGCTCAGGAATTAAAGTAAAGAACAAAACTGTGTGGAAAAAGAAATGAGTGAGAAGGAGAACAGATTTTTAAAATGTTCTCAGAAGTAAAAAGTAAGAGAAATGATATATAAATAATGGCGGAAGGTACTGAATACAGGAAACATAATAATTATCTAACTTTTGAGTAACTTTCATTTCTGAAGCAGAAATAAAAATAGAACAGAAGCAAAATCAGATATAAAAGACTTTGGATCTGTGTTCCAAGTAAAGTCACTGTAAAGAAACTGGTTCTAGAAGAGAACTGGCAATATTTTTTTAAACTAAAGTTGGAACAATGTGTTCTAATTAGACTGAAGGTGAAACTTAAAAACTCCCGGTTGGCTAAGATAGGCTATGTGCTTCCCCATTTATGTCTGTTTTTGAACATTTATTTGCATGGTTAAGGCACTTCCAAGGGTTTGTGAAGATAAGGAGATACTATAATCTTTTCTGTAAATAGGATCAGATGGTTATTGGACAAAACAGGTATAGAAGAAGGCAATGAAAGTCGTGCATGACTAACTGCACTCTTTACAACGTTGGAGCATGTGTCCCAGTCTCCTGTGGAGGCCACTGCTCAAAATCATCCGAGCTAGTCACCCAGGAGTTATGCGTATGCCCTGCAAAGAGTTATAAGAGCCTTATCGTAGAATTCTCTAACACTTCAGTTCGAGCCCATCCATCTCCATTTTAGCATACTTTCCTTTGTAAGAATCAAGACATGGATTTCTGACATTAAGACATAGCTGAGTTCCAGCTCTACTGTTCATGGTATTGTGGGACTCCAAATTCATGGCATCAAGTTTCGGTAGATTTCCAGCACTTTAAAGTGACAAAGTTTTAGCTTAAAGGCAACAAGGCAAAAAGATTTGTTGTGGTTGTTGTTAATTTTCCTCGGCACCTGGGCAATGGCAACTGGGTGGCTTGAGCACTGATGAACAGGGTTCGAGCTCTAAATGACATCCCTGTGGTGCCAAGGAGTCCTAGAGCTGAGAATTTCTAACTCAGCTAATCCAGTGGGAAACACTAAGGATGATTCATGGATACATAAGCACACTAAAAAATTCTGGAAATACTTGGGGGACAGGAATCTTGTGAAAGACTGTAACAATTGTGATCAAATATTTTGAGCTTGGTGCTGTCCGTTGAGATAGTGTTAATAGGACCACAACTGTAAACATAAGCTAATAAAATCTATTCACAGGTCACACAAAGTTAAAAGAATAACAACAACAAAACAAACTTCTAGAAGCACGTAAGAAAGTATATCAGTCAGGATCCAGTTGCAGGAAACTGAAAACACCATGGCTGTATTAAGTAAAAAAGAATGTAATAAAAGAATTATTGTTAGAAGATCTTGAAGAGGAGTCTCTAGGTTAGCCTTTTAGGTAAAAACTCCCTGAACAACATCACTGAACTGGCCACAGTGGGAGCTAGTACCCGTATCCTAATTAGGAAGGGGAAGAATCAGTTGGTCTCCACTTGAAGTATTCTAGACTTTTTATTAAAAATAAATTAAATGATAATACTCATAGATAATACTCATAGATACATAGAACAAATGAGTGGTTGACAGAGGGGAGATGGGTGGAGGATTAAGCAAAATAGGTGAAGGGGATTAAGAGGTACAAATAAATTATAGAAATAAAGAAGCCACAGGGATCTAATATACAGCATAAAGAATATGGTCAATGATATTGTAATAGCTTTGCATGAAGACAGATGGTTACTAGGCTTACCACAGTGATCATTTCATAATGCATATAAATGTCAGATCACTATGTAGTACACCTAAAACTAACATGTAAGTCAACTACATTTCAATTAAAAAAAAAAAAATATATATATATATATATATATATATATTGCTGTAGTTACAATGTAGGGATCAGAAAGCTGCCACAATTGCTGCTAAATACTCATGTAGCTGGCGACTGAATCCTTGAATGTTGCTACAAGGAAACCCAGTGCATCTATTGTTAACGTGCTTGGCCATAGCAATAATTAAAATGGAAGGATGAAGGCCTTCTCCTTACTTCCACGATCTAGATATCATGTGAGTGCATCTAAGTGGTACGATGTAACTGAAATGCAGATTCCCAGCTGCAGAGGAGTTAGGGAAATACAATTTGTGATTTCTATCCTTTGCAGTAGAGGAAGGGGCACTAAAAGAAGGCTGCAGTAGGTTTTGAGTATATCTGTATCTGCCATAGCAGACTAACCTAGTCATCAACAATAAAAATCAGGTTGGCTTTTGCAAAACAAAATGCTAGTCAACAAAGGAAATTCCATAATAGAATTTCAAAAGGAGAACATAGTAACTCCTATCTCATTTTCTTTCTTCTATGCAACACATTGTAAATAAGCAAGGACTTAGAAAATGTCATCTGTTATAAAAAAAATTTACTTAAAGACTAAACTTGGTCAAACATATGATAAGTTGAAATGAAAATCTCAAGAAAGGAAAAGTGTTGGTATAAAGGATTTATGGATTATTTATGGGTTATCTGTTAACTAACTGAAATCTCAATCCCAGGGATCCAGTTGGATCACATTTGGTCAGGTGAATTCTGTAGCTCAGGGTGGAATTTGGACCTGTATGTTTCCTTCAGTTATTTTGTTTCTACTTCTGCTCCTTTGATAATAATAGGAAAAGTCTTTATCTCTGTTTATCCCACAATATAGATGCAAGGCACTTAAAACCCCAGTGACCATCCTCCTCTACGTGCCCTTGCTAACAATGTCTAAACTATTTACAAAATTGGGCAGTTGGATATAGTGCTTTTGCTTCTATCCACAAAAGCAGAACTGCACAAAGAGAAGTCTTTTTAGTGCCAAGGAATTTCAGTCATGTTTTTCTGGATCTTTAAAGCTCTTATTGAAAGACCTGAGTCTTTGGGGGCTGTATTTTAAATTGGAAAAGATTAATAAACCAGGCACGGTAGATATTATCTGTCATCAAGACTCTCTTTATATTATCCCATCTCTTCTATCTGTGAATATTTGCCCCAAAATCTGTACCTACAGTGTCTTCAGCAACGTGCACAGCAAAATGGCACAAAAATAACTAATGTAAAATAATACCTTTAGAAGGGTGGTGGGTATGGTGATTTTTTCCCTCTATTTTTCTGTATTCATTAAGTTTTCCATGATGAGTTTATTTTTTAATAAATAATTTATTAAACTAAAAAAAGGCACTATACTCTTTTACTAGGATGCCAATTTTATTTTTTCTATCACTTTATCTAAAAGACTGGGTGGTTACCACACACATTAAAGATGGTTATGAATATTGGGATTAAAGGAAGTGTATACTTTTCTGTATTTAAATTTTTTATTAATAAGCATGCAGTAACTTTTTAATTGTAACAATATCTTTAAAGGCCCATTGTACTGTTCTATAAAAGAGCTTTGATGAGAGTCTTGGCTCAGAGCAACACAGAAGGACCCCTAATTTCAGAATTGGGTTTTTTTCTTGCTGAATTAGGGATTGAACCTCTGATTTTTAGCTTCCCAGGGCTCACTGCTTGTCATTCAATATGAGTAACATTTCTGGAAAATAAAGTCTGGAAACTATTTGTTTAAACAGTCTGCATTTCTTTTATGTTTTTGCTTGAGGTCAAAGGACCTGATGATTCCATTTCAACCTTTATATTCAGTCAGTTGTATTTCAGTTTAAATCTGAATGACAGAACCATGGCTCATGTAGAAACGTAGTGAATTCAGGTTTTGAATGCTTGTTTTTGTTGCCAGAATCTTAAGAGCCATTCAGAGATTCTCTACAGATTTATGAAACAAAATTGCAATACACACATAAACACAAACATATACACACAGAGACATATGTAAATAATCTTACATATACACATATCATATTTAAAAAGTTATTTCTAAGATAAGCAATGTGCCTCTTGGGTGGAATATATATATCTTATAAAAACCAGTAAAATCAAGTAGAGTCATAAAATGCCTTCATAAATGTTTGCATAAAGTTGGGTACATAGTCTTTCCCTTTTTTTTCCAACAAAGATACACAAAAACAGGACTGTGCCTGTTAAAAATGTGAAATGGATGGATTTTCTTCAACTCTCTCATACATCCCTGTTAACTGCTCTTTGTTATCAACTCCTAACACTTTCCAGGAAGTCTCTTCTATACCTATTCCCTCAAAGCCTGCTCTTTACTAACCATGATGTTAGAAATTATATGGTAGCTGAATTCCTACTAAATTACAGATGACTTAGAAAGATCAAATGCAAACTGCCTGACACATTTGACATTAAATGGGGTTTATAGTGCATAGTAGAAAAGAAAAACATCAACAATAAAGGAACATAGATTCAAGAATTCTATGTTTACAGTTTGATCTTTTCATTTGTTATCTTTTTGAATTTGTCACTTAAACTCTCTGAGCTTTAGGTCTTTCTTTCATCAAATGAAGATAATGAAACGTACCTTGGAGTGCTATGATGACCATTAACGATCTGTATGATTTTTCACATAAAGGCTGTCGTGTAGTAGGTACTTAATATTTCTCCACTCCCTATTGAGTCACTGAACCCACAGGTCTAGAATCCTAAGGATAACATTTCTGATGTTACTTGTAACCTAGAAAGAAGAATATTTGGGGCTTTTAATCTGGTGAGAATGATTGACTACAAGCATTGGTGGGTAGAGTAAATAATCTTCCGGAAGCTCTTCTGGGCTTTGTTCTATAACTCAATATTTATGTCCACTTAAATGATCTGATGACCCTATCTACTTAAGCAATCTTTTATGTTTCATGCTTATTTATATCCTAAAATCATTTCTGATGGAAGACAAAACCGTGGGATACGAGGACAGTATAATAGCATTACCAGGATTGTTTATGAATGGCTATCCAGTTTAGTTATTCCCTGGCTTAGTAATCTCTACAGTGCATCATTCTGACCAGCGATGATGTTTGGGTGCTGCAGAACATAGCTGATGAACACACTTCCTAAGCCTCCCTGTTGCTGAACTCAGCCAAAAAGCTACACATGAGCCTGAACAGATGTTTCTGTTGTTTAGGTCGATGAAGTTTATAGAGTGCATGTTTATCTTTCAAAAGAGAACGTGGAGAGTTCATTCAGTCTTGAGATCCAATCTTTCCGGAGGTTGGACTGCCTAGTAAAGTTGGAACAGAAACTGGATGAGCACATGAAGTCATTTGGGGGCTGTCAGAAAAGAGAGTCCTTTACTACTTGGTAGGAAAGAAAGAGGACACATGGAAATTGATTTGCCTACACATGGTTGATATTTTACAAGACAGAACCTAGACAATAGTTTGCATTTTAATACATGTAACACATCTTCGTTATAACGGATACTGAAAAAAATGTGCTCCATGGCAATTTAGTATATATGAAATAAGCACAAAGCATCACAATTTCCTACACATATTTCATATGATTAGAATAAAGTTATCTACACACGGAGGAAAAACATCAAGAAAATGAAAATTTTGCATAACATACGTGTGAGTCATCCCTGATTTAAAGTGTTCATGATGGAAAAAGATTGTACGTGTCCAACTAAGCATTTGTCTTCTAACAGTTTAGCAAAGGAGACATACATGAAAGTAGTCAATTGCAATGCAGTGCTATAAAATATATATAAGCTCTACCTTGGAACATTTATCTTTTTTGTTGCCAAATATCAGATCACTTTCCTATTTTAGAGGAATGCAAACATAAGTGGAAAAGCGGGCCCTATTCTTCATAAAGATTGAAAAGAATAGACAATATTCCTCTGAATCCTCTCAGTGAAGAGTATGGGTATGTCACCCAAGTATGACTAAAAGCCAGAGCTAGCATCATAGGTGTGTGACCTGTGCCTAGAAGGGTACAGCATTTGGTTTAATGCTCTTCTGTCACTGTCTTAAAATTCTTAATAATTTTTGGATGAGGGACCTCACATTTTCATTTTGTACCGAGCTCCACAAATTGTACAGCTGGTCCCTGCTAAGAGCACTTTTCACCCAACTTGAGAGAGTGAAGCAGAGTCACTTGGGGAGCTGGAAAGGGCTGATGGTGCCTGGGAATGAGCTGGAGATTCAGGATGCAACAGGAAACGTTCAGAGGTGGTGGAGCCCAGAAGCACCAGAAGTGTACGTGGAGGGCTGGCAGGGCTGTTGGTAATAGCAGGTGTCAAGAGACAGCTTTCTCAGGAAATCATTCTGGAGAAGGATTTTAACTCCACCTTGACTAACTAACATTTTTATTCTTCCTACTGATTATCTGGCCTACTGTAGTAGTCTCCTAAGGCTGCCATAGCAAATACCCACAAACTGGGTGGCTTAAACAGTAGAAATGTATTATTTCCCAGTTCTGGAGGCCAGAAGTCTGAAATCCAGGTGTTTTAGCATTGGTTCCTTCTGGAGGCTCCAAAGGAGAATTTGTTCCATACCTCTCTCCTTGGTTTCCATTGGTTGTCAAGAACCCCTGGAGTTCCTTGGCATGTTCCTTAGGAGGTACATCACTTCAGTCTCTCCCTCTGTCATTACATGCACATGACCTTCTCTCCTGTAGTTATGTATATCTATGTCCAAATTTCCTTTTTCTTCTAAGGATACCAGTCATATAGGATTTAGGGTACACCCTAACTAAGTATGACTTCATCCTAACTTGGTTATATCTGCAAAGACCTTATTTCCAAACGAGGTCACATTTACAGGCTCTGGGTAAGACAAAAATTTTTGGAAGACACTATTCAACCCAGTACAGCTATTAATACCCTTTTTAATCAATTTCTTTTTTAACTTAAATTATCCAGAATCTCATTCTGTTATTTTCAACCATGAATTTGACAAGTATGGGCATCTCTGTAGAGTTGGGTTGGTTAGGGAAAAAAGTATTCTCAGACAGATTTACATATGAGCTGCATCTTGAATAATACCTATGAATGAACAGAAAAGATAGAGTAAGGGGATGCCATTCCATGCTGACATACAAAGGCACAGAGGCTGAAAGATAGCAATAAATCCTCTAGATCTTCAAGTCATTAATATGTGTGGAGGATTTGGGGAGCTGGTGGCCAAGATGGGGGATTTGAAAAACAAGGCACTAAAGAGATCTAAAGGAATCAGACCAGAACAGGATCTGCAGCTCAAACTTTATCCATAGGCAATGAAAATGATATGATGATTTTTTACATGAGAGTGACATGAATATGAATGTGTTTTGAAAGGATCCCTCAAGCAGCAGTAAATAGATTGTGGAGGGAAATGGGAAGAGGGGAGATTAATTTTTTAAAAAAGTGATGTAGCCCAGGAGATGCTATGAATTAAAGTCGTGACTGTGGCTGTAGCGGTGTGGAGATCAATTGTGTCTGGAATCCATGGGACTGGTGAACATCTAGATGTGAAAAGTGAGAGAGAGGAAGAAAATGGGGATAACTTCAAGGATGAATGATGGTGTTCTTCTTCTCTGAGATATTAACCCATTATCCATGAATTAACCATTAAATTAACCATTTCTCAATCATTTTGGAAATTAATCTTTTCTCAAACTTGGCCCTATTGACATTTTGGGCCAGAAAATTCTTTGCCATGTGGTAGGAGAGAGGGTCTTGTAAATTTTAGGATGTTTAGTAACATCTCGGGATCTACCCATCATATGCCCAGTATTCCTCTACCACAGTTGTCTCTAGATCTTGCCAAATATCCCTGGGGGCCAAGATCACCACTGGTTGGGCACTACTGGGTTCATAGGAAGTAGAGTAGGTTTGGGGTAGAGAGAGATGAGTCCACTTTTGTACCTTTTAAGTTTGTCATGGTTGTGGGACATCTGATTGAGGACGTTAAATATGTAACTGGAGGGAGGTAACTGGAGCATACCTGAAAGATCTGGGCTGTATTACAAATTTGAGAATATGGTTCCCATGTGATTACTTGAGACTTGGATAAAGGCAAGATCACCCACAGAAAGTTTAAGAAGAATGGAAGACCAAGAACAAGCACCTAGGATCTGCAACATTGGAGCTAATGTAAATTGAAGACACTGAGCTTGTCAAAGTGACCAAGAAGGACAGCCTGAGAGTCTTCCTTTCTTCTTCCCCTGTGCCTCTCAACAAGTGTACACTTGTATAACCCTCTAATGATAATTATTAAACCACTGAGGAAACAAGAACAACAAAGAAGTGGTTTAGGGACCCAAAGCCAGGGTTTAAGCTACTTGTAGAGTTTGGTAAATGGCTGTGGAGAAGGGTGATATCTCATAAGTAACTTAGAACTTTAAAACAATTTTTAAAATATCTTCACTCTGGAAAAAGTATTAGAAGAAAAGTTGTAAGAGTCTAGCTTTACATTTTTGGTAGTGTATTCTCATTTCTGGGCAGGTTCTTGGTAATGCTGCCCAAAGCTAAAACTCTAAGTACATTTAACATATTTTGATACCTTTAATCTTTTCAAGTAAATAATTTAAAAACAATGAAAATCTCCTAGAGAGGTGATCTCCTGGGTAACAAACCCAAGCAGTAATTGGCCTTAGAACCTACCACCAGTAGTTGACTTCACAAAAATTAACCTTTAAGCAGCATTGCAAGTAAAAGCCCCATTTCTCATTGACTGAATGCATCTTTTATTTTATTGTCCTTTCAAAATCACACAAGTCATACATGAATATGTTATTGTTGTAAAAGATTCAAACCACACAGAAATATTTAGAAAAAAACATGAATGTGCCCCTTCTCCCATCCAGGGCTCCTGCTGCTTTCCCCTCCTTTCCCCAGATGCAGCAATTCTCAACTGTTTGGAGCTCCTCCGTCCAGTGCTCTGTGTTGGGCACCGAGTGCACGCCACTGAATGTGAAACATTGTTCTGCAACTGACTTTTTTCTCTTTCCATATCTTGGAGGTATGAAAGAACCTTTAACGCCACATAAACAGAAACGTTTTTCTTTCAATAACCAGAGAGAGTGAGCGAATGTAATTAAATCAACCCAACCCAACATTTATCACAGAGAATGACAATGACAACACCACTGGCAGTTCAGCTAGCTGACACAAAGCTTTTGGAACCCATCTGCAGGACAAATTTGGTGAAAAGCACATTGAACTTGAAGGTCTCAATATTTAGATTTGATGACTGCAGAGGTAAAATAACATCCCTCATCTTGTGGCAACAATAAACCATAAGGGTGACACTATTCTGTTTTGCTACAATTATCTCTTCATTCTCTATCAGACATGCTTAGAGGTAAGATAATGAAATTACCTGAAAAAAATCTGGAAAGCAAGATAAAATAGTTATTTTCTTTGTAGCAAAAGATACTTAGCCACTTTCTTATTCTCGTTATTTCTGTGCCTTGCCCTCATGGGACTATTTCCTAATAAGGAATTAACTTGGCTGGGGAGGAGCCTGTGACATTGACCTAACAATTTCATTTGCTCTGTAATTCCAATTCAACCCTTATCTGACAGAGATGATGCAAAGAAGAGTATTTTCCATGAAGCAAATCTTTAGTAATCCTATAGGGGTATCTTCTCTAAGAATGTTAAAATTAAGCCTGAGATTTTTCACCACTGATTTTCTTCCCCAAGTTAATGCTGTCCTGACAACATTGCTTATCATCTTGATATAAGTGTGGAGTATTTCTGTATCATCAGAGAAAATTGCTCTATTTATTCCACATAGAGTGATTCTTTCCAAAATTAGAATAACAAACTCTATTTTATTCCTCACTGTCATTTACTAGATAAATCCCATCAATAAATTTGCTGCCTCTTTGTGAATAAATTCTCTCTGCTATCATTTTCATTTTATTGCCAGTCACATCTTTCATCCGGACCCTATTACTCACCTCCTTGGAATTTAAGTTCCTCCTTCTCAATGAAATAAGCTGTTCTTAGTACTTTTTCCCCCAAGTCAGTACTAAATGCTCACATCAAATATTAATGGGAAGAGGACTGGCTGGGGATTAAAAACTTATGGGTCAGAGTCCCATTTCCATCCCCTCTGTCCAAACATGTGACTTTTGGGCAAGCTACTTGTCAGCTTGATGTTCTTCATCTGTAGAAATGGGGGAGTGTGCTATCTGCACTACTTACATTCCCATGGTGGTTTGGGGAATAATAGAAGAAAGGTCTATGTAAAAGATCTTTGTCAACCATAACACATTTTATAAAGGCAAATTGTTAAAGTACCAGGCACAGCTGAGGTACTCCTAAAACATTCTGTAAGTATTAGTTGAATCAGTTTCTCCCACTCATTGTTTGCCTATACCAGGGGCTTCACAGAGTAAGGGGGACAAGAGTTGGAGTGAACTTTCTGACTTATAACTTTGTTCCCGCCCACTTCCACCAACTTCACCCATCTCAGAGATCAGTCAAAACATGCAGATGGGCCTCCACTGACTATGTCTGAACTGGTGATTCTGCCACTCTGGGCAAAGCTCATTGATCCATAGAGTAGGTACTTTCCCCAAGCTGAGTTAACTAAGCCTGTCTTCTGGTAATTTGTCCTTTGATAGGGGAGAAAAACTTTCCTTGTTACTAGAGTGGAGTCAATTAATGACTGGGCCCTAGAGAGAAACCTTTTGAATCACTGCTAACACCCTTAGCTTTACCAGGATATCTTTTTTTCCTGTGTCAGGTTATTAAGTACTTCCTAGGAACCTGTGAAATAGACAAAAGATAAATAATACCTACCTTATAGGGCTGTATAGTGTGCATGCACCAGTGCCTGAGACATAGTAAGCATTCAATAAGTATTAGCTATTATTATTATTACTTTGAATAATACCTAGCATATATGTTATTTAGTAATATTAGTTATTTTTAGTGATTTTTTCCAGCTTCATTGACATATAATTGACATGACATTGGTAAGTTTAAAGTGTACAACACGTATATATATTGCAAAATGATTACCAGCATAGCCTTAGCTAACACCTGGATCACATCACATAATTACCATTTTTTTGGTGGTGATAACATTTAAAATCTACTCTCTTAGAAACTTTCAAGTGTGTAATACAATTTTGTTAACTATATTCACCATTCTGTACAGTAGATCCCCAGAAGTTATTCATCAAATAACTGGAAATTTGTACTCTTTGACTAGTATCTCCTCGTTTCTTCCATCCTCTATCCCCTGATAACCACTGTTCTGGTCTGAGAGTTTGGCTTTTTTAGATTCCACATATAAGCGAGATCATATAGCATTTGTCTTTCTTTATCTTACTTATTTCACTTAGCATAATGCCCTCAAGGGCCATCCTTGCTGTTGCAAACAGGAGGATGTCCTTTCTCATGGCTGAGTAATATGTTGTTGTATATATTTACCGCATCTTCTTTATCTGTTAATCCATTGATGGACACTTAGATAGTTTCCATATCTTGACTATTGTGAATAATGCTGCGATGAACATAGGACTGCAGGTGTCTCTTTGAGTTCTATGAATATATACCCGGAAGGAGGATTGCTGGATCATATGATAGCTCTATTTTTAATTTTTTGAGGATCCTCCATATTGCTTTCCATTGTGGCTGCCCCAATTTACATTCCCACCAACAGTGTGTAAGGGTCCCCTTTGCTCTGCTACCTGGCCAACACTTGTTATCTCTTGTCTTTTTGATGATAGCCATTCTAACAGGTGTGAGATGAGATCTCATTGTGTTTTTGGTATGCATTTCCTTGATGATTAGTAATGTTGAGTACTTTTTCATGTACTTGTTGACTATTTGTGTGTCTTCTTTGGAAAAATGTGTATTCAGTTCCTCTGCCCATTTGTAATCAGAGTGTTTGGATTTTTTGTTTGTTTGTTTTGCTGTTGAGTTGTATGAATACTTTACATATTTTGTATATTAACCCCTTATCAGATGTATGATTTACAAATATTTTCTCCCATTCTGTAGATTGCCTTTTCATTATGCTGATGGTTTCTTTTGCTATGCAGAAGCCTTTATTTTGATGTAGTCCCACTTGTTGATCTTTGCTTTTGTTGCCTTTGCTTTTGTTGTCAAAGAAAAAAAAAAATCATTGCCAAGATGGATGTCAAGGAGATTACCCCTATATTTTCATTCAAATCTTTAAGCCATTTTGAATAGATTTTGTGTACAGTGTAAGATAAGGGTACAGTTTCATTCTTTTGCATGTGGCTATCTAATTTTCCCAACACCTTTTATTGAAAAGACTGTCCTTTCCCCCCTACATATTCTTGTCTCCTTTGTAAAAAATTAATTGACATATATACATGGGTTTATTCTGGGCTCTCTATTCTATTCCATTGATCTATATATCTGTTTTTATGCCAATATTTTACTGTTTTGATTACTATAGCTTTGTTATATAGTTTGAAATCAGGAATTGTGATTCTTCCAGCTTTGTTTTTCTTTTTTCAATATTGCTTTGACTATTTGATCTCATTTGTGGTGCCATACAAATTTTAGGATTTTTTTCTCTATTTCTTGAAAAAGGCCATTGGAATGTTGATAGGAATTGCATTGAATCTATAACTTTAGGTTGTATGGAATTTAACAATATTAATTCTTGTAATCTATGAGCATAGAATATCTTTCCATTTATTTCTGTCTTCTTCAATTTATTTCATCAGTGCCTTATAGTTTACAGTATACAGATATTTCACTTTATTAATTGTATTCTGAAGTATTGTATTCTTTTTGATGCTACTGTAAATGAGGTTATTTTCTTAATTTCTTATTCTTATAGTTTGTTGTTAATGTTCAGAAATGCAACTGATTTTATATATTGATTTCGTACCCTGCAACTTTACTGAATTTATTAGTTCTAACATTTTCTTGGTGGGGTCTTCAGGGTTTTCTATGTATAGCACCATGTCATCTGCAAATAGTGGCAGTTTTACTTCTTCCATTCTAATTTGGATGCCTTTTATTTCTTTTTCATGCTTAATTTTTTTCACTAGGAATTCTGGTACTATGTTGAATAAAAGTGGCAAGTGTGGACATTCTTATTTTGTTCCTGGTCTTAGAGAAAAAGCTTTCAACTTTTCACTGTTTAGTATGATGTTAGCTGTGGGCTTTTCATACATGGCCTTTATTATGTTGAGGTATGATTCCTCCATACACAGTTTGTTGAGAGTTTTTATCCAGAATAGGTGTTGAATTTTGTCAAATGCTTTCTCTGAAGCTATTGAGATGATCATACGATTTTTATCTTTCATTTTGTTAATGTGGCATATCACACCAATTGATCCATGGATGCTGAACCATCCTTGCATCCCCGGAGTAAACTCCACTTAATTATAGTGTATGATCCTTTTAATGTACTCTTAAATTTGGTTTGCTAATATTTTTTTGAGGATTTTTGCACCTATGTTCGTCAGGGATATTGGACTGTAATTTTGTTGTTGTTGTTGCATCCTTGTCTGGTTTTGGTAATACTGGCTTCATAAAATGAGTTTGGAAAGTGTTCCTTTCTCTTCTGTTTTTTGGAAGAGTTTGAGGCGGGTTGGTATAAATTATTATTTAAATGTTTAGTAGAATTCACCAGTGAAAGCATCTGGTTCTGGACTTTTTCTTTGTTGGGAAATTTTTTATTAGTAAAATCTCCATACTAGTAATTGGTCTATTCAGATTCTCTATTTCTTCATGATTCAATCTTGATAGGTTGTAAATTTCTAGGAAATTATCTATTTTTTCCTATGTTGTACAATTAGTTGTTTTATAATTGTTCACAGTAGTCTCTTACAATCCCTTGTATTTGTGTAGTATCAGTTGTAATGGTTCCTCTCTCATTTATAAGTTTTAATGTTTGAGTCCTGTCTCCTGTTTTCTTGGTGAGTCTAGCTAAAAGTTTGTCTACTTTGTTTATCTTTTCAAAAAAACAGCTCTTAGATTCTTTGAACTTTTCTATTGTGTTTTAGTCTCTATTTTATTTATTTCCGCTCTGATCTTTGTTATTTTCTTCCTTCTGCTAATTTAGGGCTTAGATTTTTCTTCTTTTTCTAGTTTCTTGAGGTGTAAAGTTAGTTTTTTTATTTAATATCCTTTTTTCCTTAATTTAGGTGATTAATACTACAAACTTCCACTGTAGAACTACTTTTGCTGAATTCCATAAGCTTTGATATATGTGTTTCCATTTTCATTTGTCTCAAGATATGTTTTTGATTTATCTTTGATCCTTGGTTGTTCAAGAACATGTTGTTTAATCTCCACATATTTGTGAAATTTCCAGTTCTCTTCTTGTAGTTGATTTCTAGTTTCACACCATTGTGTTTGGAAAAGATTCTTGATATGATTTCAGTCTTCTTAAATATATTAATACTTGTTTTGTTCTCTAACATGTGATCTGTTCTGGAGAATGTTCCACTTGCACTTGAGAACATCAGTAAGGACAGTTACTTTAATGGATTTAAACACATATAATATATTTAAATGCATGTGTTTATAATACCTAAAAAAACATTCTGGCCACCTTTGAAAGTGCCAACTCATTATTTTGAAAACTGGTAAATAAAGAATAATATTTTTTTAAAAAGAATGTGTATTCTGCTGCTATTGGATAGAATGTTCTGTAAATGTCTGTTAAGCCCATATGGTTAATGTGTAGTTTAAGTCAAATGTTTTCTTACTGCTGTCTGGGTAATCTATACATTGTTGAAAGGGGAGTATTGAAGTCCCCTGCTATTATTGTATTGCTGTCTAGTTCTTCCTTTAGGTCAGTTAATATTTGCTTTATGTATTAAATGCTCCTAGGCTGCATGCATGAATATTTACAAATATGATATCTTCTTGATTAATTGACCCTTCTGTCATTATATAATGGTCTTCTTTGTCTGTTGTTCCAGTCATTGGCTTAAAGTCTATTTTATCTTATATAAGTATATCTATTCCAACTTTCTTTTGGCTTCTCTTTGCATGGGATATATTTTTCCATTACTTCACTTGTAGTCTGTGTGTGTCTTTATGTCTGAAGACAGTCTCTTGTAGACAGAATATAGGTTTTCTTGTTTTTTTAAAAAAAATCAATTTAGCCACCTTAGCTCTTTTCATTGGTGAATTTAGTCCATTTGCATTTAAAGTAATTTTTGATAGGTGTGGACTTCCTATTTCCATTTTGTTAATTGCTTTCTGGTTGTTTTATAATTCCTGTGTTCCTTTCTTTCTCTCTTATTCCTCTCTCTCTCTCTCTCTCCCCCTCTCTCTTTGATTTGGTGATTTTCTGTAGTGGTAGGCTTTGATTCTTTTTTCTTTATCTTTTGTATTTCTGTTATAAGCTTTTGCATTGTGGTTACTGTGAAGATTACATAAAACATCTTATAACAGCCTGTTTTAATCTGATAACAGCTTAACTTTACATGCTCTACATTTGTCCACTCCCTCCCACATTTTATGTTTCTGATATCACAACTTACATTTTTTTACATTGTGTATCCCTTTGCAAGTTGTTATAGTTAATTTTATTACTTTTGTCTTTTGACCTTTATACTAGAGTTATAAATGATTTACCCAAAACCATTACATTAGAGTATTTTGAATTTAAATATATATTTACCTTTACTCATGAGTTTTATACTTTCATATGTTTTCCTGCTACTAACTAGTGTCTTTTCACTTCAGCTTGAAATACTAACTTTAACATTCCTTGTAAGGCCAGTCTAGTGGTGATAAACTCCTTCACCTTTTGTTTGTCTGGAAAATTCTTTATCTCTCCTTCAGTTCTGAAGGACAACTTTGCCAGGTATAGTACAATATCCTTGGTTGGCAGTCTTTTCTTTCAGCACTTTGACTGTATCATGCCACTCCCTTCTGACCTGCAAAGTTTCTGCTGAAAATCCATTTGTAATCTTATGGGGACTCCCGTGTGTGTAACAAGTTGTTTTGTACTTGCTGCGTTTAAGATTTTTTCCATAACTATTGACAATTTAATTATAATATGTCTTGTTGTGGGTCTCTTTAGATTAATCTTATTTGGAACTCTGAGCTTCCTGGATTTGGAAGTCTGTTTCTTTCTCCAGGTTAGGGAAATTTTCACCATTTTTTTTCTTTGAATAAGCTTTCTGTCCCTTGTCTTTCTCTTGTCCTTCTGGGACCCCTATAATGCATATATATTGTTCCTTTTGATGGTGTACCAAAAGTCTCTTATGTTATCTTCACTGTTTTTCATTCTTTTTCTCTTTTTGCTTCTCAGATTAGATGAATTTCACCATCCTGTCTTCAAGTTCACTGATCCTTTCTGCTGCTCATCTAGTCTGCTGTTGAACCCCTCCATTGAATTTTTTAGTTTACTTATTATATTCTTTAGCTCTGTGATTTGCTTGGTACTTTCTAATATTTTCTATCTCTACTTTAATATTCTTACTTTGTTCATGTCCTCAGTGAACATCTTTATAACTGTTATTTTGAACTCTCTAATAGGTAAATTATTCATCTCTATTTCATTATTATCTGTTTCTGGGGTTTTATTTTGTTCTTTGGGATATATTCTCTTCCTTCATTTTTCTTACTCTCTGTATTGGTTTCTGCACATAGATAAAGCAGCCACCTCTCGCAGTCTTGACAGAATGGTCTCATGTGGGAGATGAACTCCATCAATCAGTCCAGCCTGAAGTCTTGTTTGTCTCTTAAATTTTTGTAAATACAAAGCCACCTTCTTTGTTCCTGATGCCTCTCAGTATTTGAGGATGTGCCAAGACCCATCAGTGTCCCAAAGGGGAGAAACACAGCCAGCACTTAGATGCCAATTGATTAGAAACTGGAGTCTCAGACAGCAGCTTGGAAAGTATGTAGTTAGGCCACACCCAGGAAGAAACCAGAAGGTTGGCATTTTGCCTGCTCCCCCTGTGCTTGGTCCAGGTGTAAAGCTGTGTGTGCAGAGGTGCTTCTATACCCATTAAAAATGCTTCTTTGCTGCAGTCCTGTGGCATTTGAGAATGCAAGCCCTGTTGGTTCTCAGAGCCAAGTAATCCAGGTGTGCATCCTTGGCCTGTGGCTAGAAAAGCTGGGGAGCCAAATGTATGTACAAGCTTCTTCCAGAGAAACACTGGCATCTTGAAGTAGGCTAGAGGGAGTGAGCAGAAGGGGTTCCACAAGCTTCCTGGTCTCCAGGAAGGATGTCATTCAGTCCATAAGGTGTGTGCTAAATTAGAAATCTGATGCTCAGGCAGCAGCTTTCAAAGTATGCAAATAGACCGCTTTCAGAGACAGACTCGGAGATGAGTGTTTCTGTTTGTCCCCTCTGTTCTGAGCTTGGGAAGATAGCCAGTTGAGAACTGTTTCTTTGTTTGCTGCAGTGCTGTG